>NC_142508.1:58317575-58469090 GCF_057876585.1 Rhinolophus sinicus | reverse complement strand
AGCATGCGCAGGCTCAGACACCTGCCCCAGCGATTCCCCCGACTTGCATCTCTAACACCAGCCAATCCTCCCCTTACCTGGGACAGCCCGGACGGGGAACTACTACTGCTCATCAACATCACCCGGGGGGTTGTTAGAACTGCATTCTTGGGCATCCCTATGAATATGCCAATTAAGTGGGTCTGGGATGAGGCCCAGACATCTGTCTTTTAACCAACACCTGCGTGTTTCTGATGTAATTAAATATGTTACAAACCAGTCATTGTGGCCCACGGTAGTTACACCTCCACTTGAATGCCAGGAGTACTTCCTAGTCAACGGGATTGAAGCTTCTGGGATACCTTGGGCTCGTTTCTTATTTATGCAGAAAGTGACGTATGACAGCAAGACTACAGGACAGGCCTGGGATTGAATCCTTGCTATTAGTGATGAGCGGCATTTCTTTTTGTCTGATGAGATTTGCGGTAGGAGAGGGTAATTTGCCTTCTAAACAGTTCTATCTCCCTTTTCCTTCTTTAATCCATGATACGGACCTGCTCAAACATATACTAACACTCTCTGCTAGGCAAACATTATTGGCCCAGGAGGTGTGATCGGGACTCCAGTGTGGCTGGTTAGAATCACTGACTGGTATGGAGCTACCCAGTTTGGGAGAATAAACCCATCTTTCAGCTGAGGTGGTCGCAGTATATGAGTAAAGCCTGGAGTTGTCAGCGGCTATCTTCCTAGGCTGCAAAAATGAAATGCATCAAAAAGTAGGAAAGAAAGAGGAAAATAAACAGGTTCCAGTCTGAAGCCATGATTCATCTACCTATTCTTTAAACTTTGAAATCACTACCATTTAAGCCACAAGTCCTCTCTCCAACTCTCTTTTCCCCTTTCAACTGGTCTGTACTGGGTTTCTATCACCTTCAATGATATAATCCTAGTACTTTTTCTGTGACCTTGAACACAAAGTCTTAATGTGCCCCCCTCACACAAGGAGAATCCTTACTTCACATGTTTTTATTCCCATGAGGGTTGAATGAAGCAACATACTGGGGGGGGGGGGCAAAAAACAATGTGTACACATGACTTGTATTCATCTTTTGTTATCGGTATATATTGAGTATTACAATTTTAATAATGTTTTCCATTCTTAAGATGTGTGTACATTTTTTGGCACCCTCTGTATATGAGATGTGTGATGCAGAACCTAGAAGCATCGGTGATCAATAAATGGTAGCTGTTCTCCCCTTTTATGGCCATCCTTTGACTCTTATTCCTGCAGCTATTCCACTTCCTGAGGCTACGGATTCTTGCCTGGAGATGGATGCCATCTGCATGCTCTTTTGCCCAAACGCCAGGCGGAACCCCAACATGTCCCATGTAATTTCAGGGCTGCAGCTCCCAAACACAGCACCTGTGCGTGCATTAAAAAATGGGGCTTCCTTCAGTACAGGCATGAGAAAGTGGCCGAAAGTTGAAAGCTATGCAAATTAGGACAATTTGCCCCCTTTGGGCTAATGACCCCTTTTGTGGACAGGATTTAGGAGACTAGACCAACTGGATTTCATTTCAACTCACGCCCAGACAGGACACAGCCATTCACAGTGCCCAGTTTGGGTCTCGACCTCCTGTTAGGCCTTTTCTTATCTTGGATTCGGCAGCTAATAGCAGGAAAGATTTGCCCCACCCACTGCTATGTCCTGCATTACTATTTCCGAGTTACCAGTTTCATCGCTTCCCACCCTTTACTCAGAATCCTTCCCAGGTATTCACACGACCTCAGGTGCTTTTTCCCAAGGCTGGGATATGCAGGGAAAGGGAGACACGTTATGTCTTCAGTCACTTACGCTTCCCTTCTGCCCTCCACTGCCTGAAACTCTCCCACCAAGGACAGACGCCGAAGAATAACTTCATAATCATGGAAGGACAATAAAGCTATTGAACAATAAATCCAGAGAAATATAAAGAGGTAGACCCTACTCCTTTCATTCAGAGAAAACCATTAAAAACGTTTTTAGACAGAGCCTTCTTTAAACCCTTGTAGCATTTGAAACTAAGGATCACTGCCTCCTCCTCAAAACCCTCTCACCGCCTCAGCTTCCAGGTCATTACTTTGTCCTGTGTTTTCCTTCCTTGTTTAATTGGTACTTATAATTATTTCCCGGCTGTTTTGATGTCCCTTAAACATGGGTGCTCCCCAGACTTCCATCCCTGTCCTTTGTCTTTTCTCAAAATAATCTCCATTCCTGCGCATTCAGATCCCGTCTGCTTTGCTGATGACTCCCAGATCTGCTATTCCAGCCCGAATCTCTGTATCAAGCTCTAGACACATATTTTCAACCACGTACAGGGAATTTTCAACTGGATGCATCAGTGGGAACTTAAGCTCAAGGCATAAACCAAGCATAAACCATCCACTACTCTCCACCTGCCCAGAATCCCGAGATGGGAGGTTAGGGCGCCTCCCCTGCATGTGGGAGGTGAAGGGGGGCAGAGGAGGGTCAGTTGGTCACGAAACCTACTTTAAAAATGCCTCAGGATCAGTCTTCATTTTCCCCTTGATTGCCTTCATTCAGGCTCTGAGCATCGGTCACCCTTTAAGGGTAGAACCCTTTAAGGGTAGAAAAGGGGACCGCTCCGCCAGGACAGACCTCCCCATCACCTGGTTGAGCTAAGCACACCTTCCTTGTTCACACACCCACCTACTATTCCCTCAGGCCTCTGTTAGATAAGTGAGCCAAGGACAAAGGAGGCCACGACCCCACCCAACCACCACCCCCTCCTCAACTGCCCACCCCAGAGAGTGCACCACTGTCACCTTTGTTTGTGGTACCAAGAACGGGGCTAGCACTTAGACACCTAGAAATACATTGAATCGGGAACCTCATTGCCCAGAAAGAAACTGACCCGGACAGCTGAGACGGGCACTTTTGATATCATCAACCCCAGCGATGGAACCTTATTAGTACTGCCTCCTATAAGGAACAAATTCCGCAACAGAACAGAACAGGTGCCACACCTGCCCGTGAACTAGCTAGCTCCAGCTGTTTTTGTTTGTTTTCCCTCTTTCCCTCAGTCCCCAGCTTCACCTCATTTCCATTCCCTCCTACACCCTCTCATACACACAGTGGCCTTTCCTTCTCCTTCTCCTTCCCTTCTGCACTAAACAATACTGTTTCTGTTGTTAAAATAAGTGCCTCGAGGCTCACCTGGACCATTTTAGCCATGCAGTTCCCCCCCCCCCCCCAGCAGATGCTCTCAACCTGGGTGCATGGTGGCCACGTCCCACCCCCAGAGATTCTGAACCGATGGGTCAGAAGTGGGAACACTTTGAAAGCCCCCTGGCTCCAGGTGACTCTAAAATGCAGCCAGGTGGAGCCAACCATTGTCGAGAGTCTCCATACTCAGCGTGCAGCCCCCAGACCAGCAGCAGCCACAATCTCTGGGACATGCAGAGTCTCAGGCCCTGCCCTGGACCTGCTGAATCAGAACCTGCATCAGATCAAGCGCCCAGGTGACTGTCGCACGTTCACTTTCCAGAAGTGCTGCAGGAGAGTCAGAGGGACAGGCCGTGGACACAAAATGAGTGAACTGAAATAGTTTCTTGCCCTAAGTGTCCCCGTCTACGGGATGGCGTTAAGAACAGCACTGTCTCACAGGGAGGTAGGGAGGAGTGAAAGGGGTCACCGTGACCATCAAGTGCAGGGCCAGACCAAGCACTTGATGAGTGGTAGCCTAGCTCTCTCTCTCTCTCTCCTCCCCCTCGCCCCCACATCCCTCTGCCCACTACGGTGGGGTCCAAGCAGAGCAAGTATAGTCCTTGTTCCCAGGATGCTGACTGTGTCACCCTGGGAAGCACAGACCGTAGGAGGCTTGCACATGCCACAGTCGCATCCACATGAAACATTCCCGATTTTAAGCACGCTAAGAGGTCGTAGAGCGCTTGTTTATCTGCATCACCCACAACACCGCCATGATCTGGCCTTCTGGACACCGTATCTGCTCAGTCACACAATCACCGCTCTTCTGAGAGGGCTGCACAGAGCCTGTACCCCGTTATTACGCAGGCAGTTTGTTTCCAGAAGCTGCATAGAGACTTGGCCCCACTGCACTCGAGGCTGGTGTTTCCATGAGACTGCAAGGCACAATTTCAAGAAGCAGATCATTGAAAAACAATTATTGGAACTCAACCGGTTTTTGCAAGGAATTAATTTAAGGAATCCAAGGTGCCAGAGGGATAATAGTAAAAGGGATGGGAGGGGGTATTTTCTTATTTTTCAAGCAGTCTGGGATCTATTTCGAGAGGTTCCAAACATCGGGGGTTGTGTCCAGACTGCAACCTAATACTTTATATTGCTCTCTTTCTGTAAAGTTCTAGCTCCCCCGTGATTGGATGGAGTCTCTCTGAAAAGCTAACACTGAGCTGGGACATAATAACAGCCTCGGGACATCAGAGCCGCTTGTGCCTGCCCTGCAGTGCTGGACGTTTTTATGTGCATCACATTAAGAGCTTCCATCTCTCTGGACAAAGAGGGGAAGCGCTTCCATGGTGGGTGGCCCCAATTAAACCCTGTGCCTAGTGAGTTTCCGCCGAGGCTGCCTGGAAGGCAGCCAGGCTGATTAGAAAGCAGGTACCTCAAAAGGCCCAGTGCTGCCATAATGAAAAAGCCCTGGAAAACGGCTAAATGACACAGAGGAAAATCATTACAATTGAAATTCTCCCCACCCCATGCTCCTTCATGCCTAAAAAACACCCACTTCTTCACAATTGCCTAAATATTGCTCTGTCCAATGAATTACTTGTACAGTAAATGAAAGATCTCTCACCAACACAGAGCTTTGAACACCCTGCTTTAATTATGAAACACGTTTGGTTAAAAAGCACATAAAGAGAATGCAGTCAAAAACAAAACAAAAACAACCCCTCCCCCCAAAGAAAAGTAAAAGCAGATCAATTGCCACCTACACTGTAGAGCTGACAAGTAGGTTTAATATGGAGGGTTTGCACATATCATGAAATTTAAAAATGGTAATAAATATTTATTTTTTATGACAACAAAGCCAATAAAGCTCTTTTTGGAAACACTGCAAAATAAAGTATAACGAGAGAATAAGAATCATTCATAATCTACCCCTCAAAGATAACAGCGGATAATATGCTATTTTCCTTCTGTAACCATTGTTTCACGTAGTTGAGATAGCATTGTGTATACTTACATGGGCTGCTTCATTCAACTAATAATATTCTATAGAATATGCTGCAGGTATTAAAATTTCTGGTACCATCATTGTCAATGGCTGGGACATAACCCATCAAAGGAGTGTACTATAACACACTTAACAAGAACTTGGAAGCTCCCTTGGGCGCGACAGCGGAGCTGTAACAGATACAGCAGCATGGTGACATCTGCGCCATCAGCCCTCTAACGGGGAAGGGCAGTGGAGACTAATTCTCCTTGAGTTACTCTGGGCCAAACATTGTGCCGGAGAATGTTCGGCACGGTACCCTCAACCAATCTTCCAACAACATCGCGAGGGAGTTATTACTAATTCCCTTTAATAGATAAGGAAGCTGGAGTTCACTGACCGGTGATGTCATGGGCCAAAGTCACAGAGCTAGTGAGGCCGAGCCAGGATGAAGATCAGCCCTCTCTTCATTCTCACTCTTCATCCATTTGCAGACACACAGCTGTGCCGTCAAAAGAGCACACATTTGGAGTTCAAGTGTTGTTGGTCTCACACGGTACAAAAGGGGAGTGCCCCATGAATACATGTTGCATATATACCTTTACTTCTACTTTACATTTCAAGGGTGCTATTCCTCACAAACCTAGTGACAGCACTCACAAACATTAGATTTGCAAGGCTGTACCTTTTCCCTAGAGCTACAATTTTGAATTCGGTTTTGCCTATGAAGACCATCACAGGTTTCGTTAATAATCTTGCAGCAGGAAAACAGAAGCACAAGGTATACACAGGTCTCAGGAAGTTCCACTGTGGTAAGAGAGACTCTAGTTGGACTGAGAAATGGACAGTAGTAACGACAACCACGATCCAAGTTCCTCTCACTCATTGATGGCTGACTTGGTACTCAGCCGAGCTCTGTGAACATTTTTAGAAAATAAGCATCACAGTCTCTGCAAAATAGTTTACTAATCTGGAAAGTGAAAGTAAGAATGTCTGATGCACCACGAAATTTTAAGTGATTAGCAGCTGACATAATTTGGATAAGTGGTGGTGGTAGAATTTGAAAGTAGGTCTGCTGTTTTCCAGAAACACATGTAAGGTCCATGTTACCATCTTTTATTGGGCAGCATGACACATTGGACCAGTGGGTACCACCCACTCCCAGTCATGCCAGCAGTACTTTCAGGTTTCCAGGGACTCTTACTATGGGAGGAGAAACCCTTGTACTCCCGGAGTCACCAGCAGATGTCTGTGTATCCATCCTGGAAAGCCTGACCAGACCAGACCTCAGCTGGGAATGGGCAGTGTTTGGAATTCATCCTAACTTTCAGAGTTCAGCAAAAGGACCTTCATAATTCACATGAGCTATCCCTGGGTGTCAGAAGATGGCATTTATATGCTTAAAGTACAGGGGAAAGGAATTGCAAGAAGCAAAAATTAGGGCATGTGCTGGAGAAAGGAGGAAATTTAGGAGGATAAAAACTTAGAGAAAAAAACAAAGACAATAACTATCAAATGGATGGAACATCGTGTAAAGACAAGTGAGTAAACCATATAATAGAGGCAAAGAGAGGGAATGGTGTGTGAAAGGTAGCATCAGATAATAAAAATGGGTACGTATTAAATTTGCATAGCTATTTAACCACTTTGACACGACAGCCCTATGAGATAGGTAGTATAAATAGCAATTGATAAACTCTAAGCTAGAACATAGATTACAGTCCTTTTGAACCTTTTTGGCTCCATCTTTACATAAGCTCGGTTCACTCTGTCCCTTAAATATAGACACAGTCTATGTCATCCCTAAGTCCCTAAGTCCCCTAAGTCCCTTACACTATTGGAAGTCCAGCAGCCTTGCCGGATTTGAGTGACTTCCTAGAATTCTGCTTTCTCATGTTCCTCCTGGCTCCCACTAAACTCTCAATGTCACTGACTCTCAGCTCTTCCCCTATTCTCTCCGCTGTCCCGCATCAACCCATACCAGATAGCCTCTTTTGTTTGCCCCGAACCACTCAAAAAAGGCACGTGTGTGTGTAAAAGTTGTTACTAAAGTTCAGGGACTCAAATGTTGTTGTTGTTGTTGTTGTTTTAATAGTGATAGAATACTATAGTAGGGATTTCCATACAAACAGAACCAATAGGAGGGAGCTAGATAGATGACAGATGATAAATATAGATACAGATGATATAGATATAGATATATAGGAAGAGAATTATTATGAGCGATTGGCTCACCCCATTATGGAGGCTGACATGTCCCACGACTTGCTATCTGCAATCTGCAGGTCCAGGAAACCCAGCAGTGTAGCCTCAGTCCAAATCCAAAGGCCTGAAAACCAGTGGAGCCACAGTGTAGGTCCCAGTCTGAGCCCCAAGAACCAGGAGCTCTTACGTCCTAGTACAAGGGAAGATGGTCGTCCCAGCTCAGCAGAAAGAATCCGCCTTTCCCCCACCTTTTTGCTCTCTTCAGACCCTTCATGGATGACACGATGACCACAGACATTGGTGAAGGTAATCTTCTTTACCCCAATCTACCCATTCCAATGCTAATGTCTTCCAGAAATACTCTCACAACCGGAAATAATGTTTTACCAGCTATCTGGGCATCCCTTATCCCAGATAAGTTGACACACAAAATTAACCATCGCAAGTACACATAACATAAAATTTGCCATGTTAACCCCTCGAAAGTGTACAATTCAGTAATGTTAAGTGCATCCACAATATGGTTAACCATCGCCACCATCAAATGGGTTTACATCACGGAGGTCTAAGCCGATTTAAAGTGATATCAGATAGCCCTTTCTTATAAGCCATTTGGCCACCCACCATGTTTCTTAATGTCTCCATAAACCCAAAGACTCTCCTTTTCTCCTGCTTTTTGTGCAGAACAATTTAACCTCCACCCCCTGTCTAGTTCCAGGCAGGCCTATCTTAGCATATCAAATGACTCATTAATGTGGTCTGCAGAAATAAAAGGTCCTTCTTCCTTGCTTCACTCTATTTCAGTAGAACAGAATAACTAACAGAAGCACTGATGATATTTCTGATCGCCTTTCTGCTTACCTAGTCCCCCCAAGTGAAAAGAAGCTGGAAAGAGATTGATTTCCTCATGACTATAGAGAGCGCCATTTCCCTCAGAAGGTAGAAATATTAATCATCAGTTTAGCCTTCAGACAAAAATAATATTGTTTTTGTCAACTTCTAAAATATAAAAGCTGGAATGCTTTCTCTCAAGCATGGAGCTGGGAGTAAAACCAACCCCGATCTTTTCTCACCAGTTCAGATTGACCTAATGAGTCCATTTATAAAAGGTCAGTCCAATAGGCCATAATTAGCATGAGGCTGAGCTTGGATTTCCCCATGGGAAGCCTCTCAAACTATCCCCAAACTCTCCCAAATGGGTTGATAGCCCTTCTGTATGCTCTCTGAACACTCAGTATCTTGCTCTGTCACAGAACATTGAAAATTAAACAAAAAATTAAAATAAAGTGGATGGATTTCCTATTAGACTTTGAGCCTCTGAGATCAAGGGGTTATGTTCATGCTCTCAAATGGTGGTTCTCAACCGAGGATGTTCCTTATACCTTGTGGACATTTCGGTGTGTGGGGGGGTACATATATTTGGCAGTCGTAACTAGAACAGGGGTTGCTGTTAGCTTTTAGTGTATAGAGGCCAAGTATGCCACTAAGCGTCCTACACTGCACAGGCCAGAACCCCCACAACAAATCGCTTTCTAGTCCAAAATGGCAGTAGAACTGAGGTTGAGAAAACTTGATCTTAAAGGTTATTCATTTAGCAAATATTTATTAAGCACTGTCTGTATCACTTCTTGTGCTAAGGGTTGGAAACACCATGTGCCGGTTTCCTTACCATTACTATTTTTGTGACAATAATAGGAAACACCCAATGAGCATTCAAGGATGTAGGGTGCTAGGTTAACTCTTCACATATACATACAGTGCTATCTTCTGTAACCTTCATAATACCTCTGTAATGTCACCATCTCAAATGATAGCGTGGAAGCTCAGAGAGGTTGAGTAATTTTCCTAAGCCAACACATCATCTGACTTATGTTTCCTGATTCATAGCGATGGCACACAATTGCCTACCAAATAAAAAGCAATTAGGAATCATAGTATATAAAGCATAAGGCTGTTATACAATTATTGATGCTATCTCATTTTGTGTATTTAATGGCTTGACAATGGCCTAGGCTATGGTGGGTGGTTTTAGAGATGCTAGATTGTCATTTAAGGTAAGAAAGGAGACAGGAAGTCTAAAAGGGGACTATGATTGTAGGGGATGTCGAATGGTAAATTATTCCCTAGGAGTGGTGAACCTTTCTTGAAGACTCTCTGCAAGAGAATAAATTTTGTGTGTGTGTGTGTGTGTGTGTGCACACATGCCCTCACATGCATGCATGCATGCTGAGAAGAGGGGACGTAATAGATGGCAGAAAACAGAAAGAGAATCCTGGTAGATGATGGTCATGAAGAGAACCTGGACCAACTGACAAAGAAACATCTCCATTTCTTATCATCTCAATCCATCCTTTTTCAGTAAATGTTGCTATTTCTTCACACAGGTCAAGAATATTTTGTGCCTTTTCATTTTACCAGGGTCTTCTGAGAAGGAGTAAATGTGGAAGGATCTTAGGGGTAATATCTGTGAGAAGAAGAGGGGGGGAGCCAGAAAGGCTGGGAAAGTCATCTGTCTGAAGGAGAGAAGGAAGGATAGTTGAGTAGAAGCATCTTAGACTTCCACATAGTAAAAGGAATGTTCCAGAAGGTCGTTGAAGAGGCCTAAGCCAAAGCCAGCCATCAGAGGAGTCCTGAACATACCTCCTAGGAATGGGCCTGCCTTAGTACTGCTGCTATGCCTGCTCGCTGGATAGGAGCAGCCCACCGAAAGTGTGTTCTTGGCACAAATGCAGCAATAGAATTCAGCACATGGCAGCTGGGCCCTCGGTCAGTTACCCTCCCTGCAGTTGAATGTTTCTGAGGCATTCTCATGACCACCACACTAGATACTTTTAAATGTTTAATAAAACGTGCACCCATCCTCTGCCTTCAATTCAACTAGACATGCATGTACTCAAACACGTGCCTTTTGGGCAAATAGCATGTCACCTGCCTGCCCTCTGAATTGCACTCAAGCATCAATTTGTGGTACTAGCTTAAACCCAGTGAGCTCATTGCTTGCAGGACATGTTATACATGCCCCTCTCTATGTACAGTGGATCTTCTCCCACTCCACCCACCGTCCCCCCAAAGTCCTATTATTTGTTTGGTTTCATATTAAAACCTGTATCTCAGCTTTGATTGTCTGGCCCTCCTGTTTCTTTCTGCAGCTACTAGGCCTGGGATAACAACCCATAAATACTGTAATCATGTGTAAACAATACTTCTCTGAGGTGAGCTCCAAGCAAAGGAAGTGGTCCAATGGCCATTCTTCTCCTGAGGGTCGTGCCCTTCCTCCCCAGGGCAGCATGAGTGATGTGAGGGGGTGAGCCTGAGCCTCAGGACCCCTATCGGCCAGCTGGGAGTCCTTTAATGGGACCTGAAATAGTAATCAAGCAAGGTAGATGGAGGTGAGAGGCTTTCAGGATCCTACCTGAGTGCTCTGTAGGTGGCCGCAGGGCACTTGACTCAGATCCAAGGGAGGCACCTGGTTCCAGGCTGGCATGGAGCCAGTTTCAGAGGGTAAGCTCACTGTGAATGATGGCGTCTGGACTCAGTTCATGCTTTATTGTTGTGTGTCTCTTTAAAACTAATTCCTCAGTGAAAGATGTTTGAAACCTAAGCCTCCCCATTCTCCCTCCCCATTTTACTTTAAGTTGCAGGCACTTGTCCCTGTTGAGAATGAGGGGAGTCCTGCTAGTAAGCAAATCCCTGCTGGAAATTGAATCCCTGGGCAACGCCAGGCAGGGCCATTGAAATATGGAAGTTTCTCCCAGGTCCAGGAGTGACTCAGGAAAGAGCAACCGTGTCCACCTCCCAGAGCACCCCAGGCTCTGCCTAGCAGTAAATGGAGAGATGTGGTTTCTCAAAAATGTGGGGAACACTCTGAGATAAGAACTATCTTCCAAAAACATCTATGGGCCAGTGCAGTGGTTCTAAAAGCCTGGCCCTCAGGCCAGCAGCAGCAACATCACCAGGAAACGCATAAGACACACACACTTTTGACACCCCCCACACCTACTGAATCAGAAACTCTGGAAGTGAGACCCAGCACCCTTAACAAGCACCCACGTGATTCTGATTATCACTAAAGTTTGAGAATCCCTGCTCTGTAGATGCTGTTTTCTCACCAATCACTGGAACACAAGTCAGTTTAATTAGGTAATAATCTTATCATGCTTTATCGTACAGTGTATTTGTTCAAGTATTTACTTAACTACTCTATGTGCTGGGCTATGGGCTGGGCATAGGAGGGTCTAATGGTAAATAGAGAGACATGATCTTTGTTCTCATGACGTTATCTTCTAGCCAAGAGAATGGATGTTAATCAAACACAAATAAGTATATAAGCAGCAAATTAGTTAAGGTGCTTTGAGAAAAATTTACAGAGCTGACCCACTATGGGAGGTTAAGAAAAGCTTCAGTAGGAAGTGGTACTTGAGACACATAGGAAACATAGGTTTATGCTGATAAGCTTTGGAATAGAGGCGGCTACTCAGGCAAAGGAAACAGCACATGTCAAGGCCTTGCATCTGGATGATGGTGGCTGATTTAAGGAACTGACAGAAGATCAGGGTGGCCAAAGTACTGAGATGAAAGGACAAAGCATTCTGAGACAGGATGGACGCTCGAAACCATGTTCAAATGTTGGTCTTCATTACAAGATCATGGCACCCGGGGTAGGTCGACATGAGCAGACCAGCATTTAGAGAAATCCCACTTTGATAGATGGGTAGAGAATGGATTGGGAAGGAATAAGAATGTAAAGTACAGTCAGGAGGGCAGCAGTGCAGTGGTCCAGGCCGGAGACGAGGCAGAGCAGACCAGGGAGCTGGAGACATGGAGGGAAGTGAGAGGCACTGGGAGACTCTGCTGGGGTGAGGGAGACAAAGGTGTTGGCATGAGTGCTGTTTCTGGCTGGTACAGCTAGAAGAAGGGGGCCACCATTCAGTGAGGTAACATGTCTGAAAAGCATCAGGTTTGGGACAGGGTGTGCGTGGTGGGGGGTGAGACACAAAGAATTAAGCTCATAAAATGTTGAGTTTTCACTGCCCTTGAGACTTACAGGTATAAGCCTGGAGTAGGATCTCAGAGAAAAGATTTGGGCTGGAGATATCAAAATGTGAAGTGACTCACACATCTATGTCTCAGGTTGAAGCATATAAAGGGAGTATAGGGTGAGAAGACGCGAGGTCTCAGGATCCATCCTGGAGGGGCCTACTACGTGTGACTCATATATAGCAGGGGTTCTATAAAGGTTTGTACAATAAGATGAAGACGAAAGGAGGAGGGGGGAGGAAGAAAAAATAAGAATAGAGCAGACTGCATTGGGATAAAACTGGCTCTGCCATCTGAATGAGTTTACTTACTCCTTCCAGCATTCAGTTCCCCCATCTGTAAAATGGGGGGAAGTAGTCTGTATCGCATACATGTATTGCCAGGGTTATATTAATACGATGTAATATTTAGCACATAGGAAGTGCTTGACAAACCTTAGTGATCATTACCCTGTGCAATGTACAACAGAAAGACTCTTACTATTGCTTATGGAATGACATACTATGTGAGTAAATCACTGATCGAATAATAATATCAACCCCTTTTCTGACAGAATCATTTTTCTAAGATCCAGTGTGTAATAATGGAGTGGGGTGGGGAAGAGAGTATGTTTGAGTTTTGCATCCCATCTGGTAACCTGGGGCATTTATTTTGAACCTCTAGCCTCATTGAAGAAATTGTGAAAAAATTGAGACATGATTTCAACTTAGCAAAAAAAAAAAAAAAAAAAAATTAAGACAGATTAGACTATCTTTGTTACATTGCTTTTCTCTAAGGAAGTACAAGCAACCCTGTATTGCCCTGTATTACATATTGCCCTGTATTACATATATGAGGATGGATGATGCCAATTGTTCCATTTGACTTTTCTCACTGCACAGAACCTCATCGCTTTACAACATCCATATTACTTTGGAGGACCTCATCTCTTTCAGAACTATCATCTCTAATGCACTTTTGCAATAAAATTACAAAACATGTATCAGGAGTTGCGAGAGATTCCAAAATGGCTGGACAAATGAGTATGTTTCTAGAAGGTGACCTGGGACCTATTCTTTGAACAACAAAAGCCAGGGTTGTTACAAGAAAGTAAACTTTCAAAGCTCGGCATTATTGCATCTTTGGATAGAAATAAGTATGTTCCTAAGATTGATTGAGGCATTTCACTTTTTTTTTCCCTTAGCCCTTTGAGAATATGAAGCAGCAGGCCATACATGTCATATCCTAAAATATGATACGAGAATTATAATTCCAAAGACATCCCTAGCCAACAGCCATTAGTTAACTTTAGTTTAGAGGAAACCTTGGCACCAGGGATATCATCCAAAATCGTGTAAATTACCAGGCAATAATGATGCAAACTGACGAGGTGTGTATAAGGACTCCAAAAGCCTCCCTATAGAGATGTCATGTACTGTCCCTCTGAAACACACTTCTCTTTGCATTTTAACCATTGTAAAGTAAGGTGTTGTGTAATTAACTGCATCTTAGAAACAGGATGGTAGGAAGAAGAATAAACAAGAACTAGAATTTAGTGGGTGCTTACTTTGTGCTGGAAACCATGCTACATGGTTGTATGCGTTCGCCATCTAATCCCCACCACAATCCTACAAGGAAGGTATTGTTGTTCTGTCCATTTCACAGCAAAAGAAACGGAGGGACAAAGAGGTCAACTCACTTACCCAAGGCCACTTGACTAGCTAATGATGAAGCTGGGATTAAGCAAAGCCTTCTCTGACTCCAGACTAAACTCTCTTAATATGAACCCGGAGGCAGGGTAGTAGGGTCCCTCTCTCTCTCCAGCCAACAGATAATAACTCTTCCTCCTTGTTGGGGGTGGAGGGGGGGGAGGCAAGGAAGAGCATACAGTTTATACAGATAGATATGAAAATGTTGTGAATTTGAAGGAAAATAAAGTGTTAGGTATCATTATCATTGTTAAGAAAATAAGAAAAAAACGCCATAAATAGAAAAACTAGAATGGTAGAAATTTTAGAAATTGAGTGCAATAGTTCCTGTGCCAACCTCATAATCTTCCTCTCTCCCTCCCTTCCTTTTGCCAAATCTGTGTATCAACTGAACTGTTTACTTATTTTTATGTAACTTGATTCATTTTACAAACTTGAAAATGATTTTATCTAATGTGAATATATTAATAGTTTATATATTAAGCTATACGTTTTTTGGTTTTAATGCTGTGTGCCCCAAGAACCTTCTGGAGTGCCAGCAGTGGAATGCACTCCCCAAGTTGGAGACTCCAGTTAGAATGATGGGGAATGTAGGGAAGAAGACAAAAGAAAGCAAACAATGGCTTGGAGACATGGTGGCTCCAGACCTCTCATCTCTAACATCTTTTTTCAACTTCCCAAGGAATCCCCATAGGGCACAGCTAGGTTGCCTGGGAAACTCTGGTCTGCATAACCTGACCACATGTCACCCTGTGACATATGGAAGGGCTCCCTAGCCACACCAAGGACCTGTCACAGACATGTCACTGCACATTGGAACATTTCATGTACAATGAGCTCTGAATTGAAAATTCAACAAGTTATCCATCAGGAAGAGAAGGTATCGCAAAATAAAATGTGAAATGTTCTAAATTCAACCACGGATTTAAGAACATATACACTGTGGTCTCATGTATACAGGCAAAAAAAAAAAAAAAAAAAATGCCGCAAAGCCCAAATGTTTAGCTTCCAAAAAGGGAAACATCTAGTCAGCTCTGCTCCAGCGTCTTCTCTGTGGTCCAATGAATCAAACCAGAATGGATCCAAAACTGGTAGCCACTTGCCAAGCCTGCAAAAAAATGTCTGATTCTGATTATTAAGTAAACAACTTCCAAAAAAGGAAGCTTTATGGAGAAAGACAAACATATTCTTCCCCTGAATTGCTTCTCCTCTCACGAGCTGATGGTAGGAAAAGACTAAACTAGCTAGAAATTGAGGCTACATCAAATCATATTTTATTCCAAACATAAAATATCAAAGTGTCTAAATTGCCTCCTAAAAGTTTAAGTGTTATTGCTTTGTCTTACATTTTAAAGAAAATAATTATGACACATTCTTGGATAATAAAGATTTCAGTTATCTATTTCTTTGGAGTTTTATAAGTTAGTTTCCTCTTAAATGTAAAAGCTTCAAAGCAAATACTAATGAATTCAATTTTGATTTCATCATCTTTCGCATGATTCTTTGTGCCATAAGCCAAGAGGCTGGTTTAACAACCTCAAGGCAGCTGGTGTTGGGATAAGAATCAACAGATTTAGAGCAGAGTTCCCACCCTAACAGCTACTTACTACCTGTAGGAGAACGTCCCACTCTCGCTCTGATCTTTATAGCCATCATATGTAAAGTAGTAACAGTTCATATGACCGCTGAGGATATAAATGAAACAGTGAAGTGGAAACTCTCTGTGGTTGGACAGAAAAAACATATCTGGAAGGACACACATCAAGTTCTGAACGAAGCTCTCCCTTTGGGAATGTGTGTGTATGTGGAGGTGTGTGCTAGAGGTGGGGGTTAGTACATGGCGTGATGGAGGAATCCCATTTTGTATTGTACATACTTGCAAATGATTTGAATATGTTACAATGAATGTGCCTTATGTATACATGTCAACGATTAAAAAGATATTGAAAAATAAAAATAGCGAGAAGACAAAAGGTGCCCATGGAAGGGGCTCTTGGTTCTTGATTTGCATCTCGAACCTTACTCAGAATGGCTGGCACGCAGCCAGGGGCTGATTTGATTCTAAGGTCAGCTGTGCTGTGGAAAAAGAAGAAAGGTGCCTCGGATATTCTGGCCCATTCAAGCCTCAAACTCCTCAGTGAGCAGCCTGAAATCCTTGCTGGAAGCATCAAGTTAAAGAAGAAAAAAAAATCTAAGTCATTGTTTATCATAACAATGGTCTCAGTTATTGAGATTTTGCTATGATCGAGGAATAATGTCTAGTATTTTTTTAAGTGAATGTTTCATTCAATGTTTGTACAACCATTGGAAGAAGGTACGTATTCCTATCACCCCCATGTTGCACACGGGAAAATGATACTAGAGAGACCGAGTAACTGATCTACGGCCATGGGGCTTGCAAGTTGTAGAACTGGATACTAAATTCCAGCCATCTGGAATGTACATGGGATTAAACAGCAGGCGCTCAAAAGTGCTGAAGCACGGAGGTCAGTTGGCTCAGTAGTTAGAGCGCAGTGCTCAGAACACCAAGGTCGCCAGTTCGATTCCCACACGGGCCACTGTGAGCTGTGCCCTCCACAACTAGATTGGAAACAATGACTTGACATGGAGCTGATGGGTCCTGGTAAAACACACAGTTTCTCAATATTCCCCAATAAATAAAATAAAATAAAATAAAATAAAATAAAATAAAATAAAATAAAAGTACTGAAGCAGAGAAGCTGCAAATTTGTCCTTTCTGAATATACTTGAATGTCTTGTGGGCTTGGCTTTGAGGCTCAGAATTTTTAGTGTTGGAAGGCATGGGACAGGTTTTTGAGCTTAACCTCTTTCCCATACAGAATGAGGAATCTTTTCCACATATCCACGAGAGAGGACCTATTCTCTCTCTGCTTACATACCTTCAGGAAAAGAAAATCCAAGACTTATGTGGACAGATCTTTGCACTGGTGGATAATTCTACTCATTACAATTTCTTCCTTCATGTAATCAGACATCGGTTGCTCTATGAAACTGCACCAAACGCCTCACTTCTTGTCTCTGGAAACCCAATTCTTGTCTGTGTCCTCTTCCATAGGCTAATGCTTGAAATACGTAAAGATAATGCCTGCGTCCTCAATAAATTTGGATGGTTTTTCTGGAGGAGAAAGGAGATTCAGTTTAGACAGCTTCCAGTCCTGAACTCTAAGCTCAGTTTGGCCCTTTGAAAGTCATTCATCTCTGGGCAACTTCCTTCAATTCTGCGTTTCAAGCTCCTCATCCATAAATTGGTGAACACAGTGCCCATGTCACAAAGTTCCCAGCATCCATATTGCCAAGTACTGAATAAGAATCCAGTACCTGTTGGTTTTCTTTTCCCTTTCACTGTTTCGCTGAACTTCCTCCAATTTCTCTCCTGTATTTTTACGAACCTCTTGAAATGTGAGGTTCCCATCCAGACACAATACTCCAGAAGTACTCTGATGCAAAGGAAGGTAGAGCTGTCAGACCCCATGAGATAAACATTCTGATCTTTAAATGTAAATGCCCTCACCATTCCAAAGATCCATGTGTGCCTTGGAAAAGGCTGAGAACACTCAGACCTCTTGTCCCTCTTTTCTAACCAAGCCTCGTGTCTCCCATGATAAACTGATAGAGTTTACCCTTAGCCCCCAAAAGTGCAGACTTCCTTTTGTCCCTAGCATTCCATTTTCTAGTGTTCAGTCCACTGTTACTGCCTGGTGATCTCATTGTGTCTTGGTTCTGTCGTCGATGCTATTAGCACTCCCTTCCCCACTTTGTAGCAGCTGAAAATGTGATAAGCATACTTTCAACCCAAGGAGCTGATAAAAAGTGACAAACAGGACAGGGCCCGGGAGGGCTCCCCATGTCACTCTGCCACAGACCTCCCACCAAGTTGACAAGAAGTCATTAATCAACCTTCTCAGTCATCTCTGATTGTGTTCCACGGTCCTGCCATCTAGTTCCCATGTCACAATCCTGTACACACGCCTATCAGGGAAACTTCATCAAATGCTTTTCTGAAGCCAGGATGCCTTTATCCCCGGGACCCACCAGCCTCATCAACATAGTGTGTGGAGTTCCTTTGGCACAAAAACACATTTAGCCATCAACACGCACTGGCAAAAGGCTCATCCATTTAATGAACTGCATTAGGCTCTTTAAAAGAGGATGACTTCTCTTTCAAAAGATCAAGTCACTTTGGTTTACACTGGTGACTTAAATAGCAGCTAGCCTCCATGTTAGAACATTTGTATATTTCTAAATCTAATGGCACCCTTTCCTATTTGCTAATAAAATTCAAGTTACAGAAAATTATGCTAATGAATCTTCAGACCCTAGAATTGTTTTCACAAGCCCTGAAGGAAGATATCTGCTTTTATGTGTGTGATCACTATCTTCTTTCCTATCTAGGAAAGTTTCCGCTTTTCAAAAATGTATTTGATCTTTTCTTTGCTGTTAGAAGACAGAGACATGCAGCTTCATTTCAAACCAGCAAGGGAGAGGAATAGACGTTACATGGACAATACTTTTCTTTTTTATCAAACAAGTCAGCTCTTCTTCCTTTGCCATGTCTGATTTATTTGTCATCTTTCAAAGTGAGAAAATTAGCTCACAAATCTTTGTTTTAATCTGTGTATTTCTTTAATTGAGTTCCTTCAGCCCAATAATTAAAAGAAATTGGTTTTTGTTTACATGCATGCATATTTTACCTATTCATAATCATTGATATACTTTTACATTTGCATTTTTAAACTAGTATCAAGATACATTCTTGTTTGTGCTCTTATATATTCTAACGGTAACATTTCAGCAAAGTTTGAGATTATCAGCTGTCTGGACTATAATATAGATCTTACAACATTGAAAGTCTAATAACTATATAGTTTTTCAATTTATTTTTTGTATAAATATGAAAAAATCTTGTCTATACTAGTAAAGGATTGCCTTTTATCTACTTGAATTATTTCCTTGATATTAATTGCCCTGAGACAGAGAATTGGGTCAAAGTGTATTAGTATTTCCTCTTAATGTATATTACTATTTATGTTTAAAATAATTTATACTGCTATCACTCAGGCACAAATATGTTGTTTAAAACTACACCTGCATTATATATACTGTTAAGTTTTCAAATGTTCTGTTCTAATAGAGACCCTTCTCTTTTGTATTTATCCCATCAGGCCTCACATTAATGGCTTGTAGATATTAGACAGCCTATAAATTGTGACATTTGTTATATCAATTTCTCCTGTGGTAAATTAAAAAGAAAACTGTATCATTTCGATTTATTCCTCTCCTTTTGAAATACTACCACTAGATTTTGTGCCATGACAACCTTACATCATTTTTTCTATCATATCCCCCTAGTACATTTATCAGAGTTTGTTGTAATGTTAACTTTAGCACAGCTATGCATAAAGCAACAATGAGAGCTCTACATTTGAAACCCACAGGCAACTATGAAACAGCTTTCAAAATTCACAGAATTTATCTGCCATAAAAAAATATTGAGACCATGTTTGTTTCAAGCCTGTAGGTGCTGTAATACAGGCAAACATGAGTAAGACAAGACCTTTATATTCAGAAACATGTAACTAATGAGGGGTAATAAAGGAAAAAAGAGAGAGAGAGAAAACACAGAAATAGGAGGCAAAATATGGGAAATACCCTGAATGTACAAAATGTGATGGGCGAAGTTTGGAGAAATGAAATCAGGATTTAAAACTCCCCGCTCGGGCGTGAAGGGATGGTGGAGTTCATGGCGATTAAGACCTATCAAAGCCCCAAAGAGACATTTTCTCTGCTGTTCAAATTGGAAGCGACTGGCAAAGAGGGCTGATTCCTAGGGAATCAGAAATAAACCCTTCCCCTAGAGAAGGGTCTTCTACTTTTGTTTTGTAAAAGCTGAGATTGTGCTGAGACAGGCAACAGTTTGGGAGTTGTGCATGGGAACATGCACTGTGTTTGGGGTGTGTTTGCTTTCGGGTGGTGCTCTCCCAAGGAGGAGAGTTTGGCCGGATCCAGAAGGATTCTGAGATCTGGGCTTGGTTCCTCACAATCCTGCAAGAGTGGAATGTGACTTGTATACTGAGCCACCACCGTGGTGTGCCATCCAGCTCTAGGGACTGTGAAAGACAATTTGTCGCTTTGATACTCATCAGGCGTGTCCCCCAAAGACCAAGCATTTGCATCTTCTTGTTTCTCCTGGGCCACCCAGAAATCCCACTGTGGCCAGCCCGAGGTCTGCAGAATGGAATGTATTATGCGTCGCATTCCTTTCCAGGATCGCTGATTAGGGTGCCTGCCACCTTACCCAGCAAGGAATGTTGTTTATTGATCTTAAGTAATTCTGAAAACTTACATTCCAGAGCAGCTTGTCAAAATACTGGTCAAATTAATATGTCATTTGATTACCCCTCATGGCTGCCAAAGATTCCATAAATTTGATACATAAATAAATATAAATCACATCCCCTTTTCTTACCCTTTATCTTTTCTCTGACTAGTGATAAATGACTGAGTCATTCAATTTGGTTGATTCATCTTGAAATGCATAATACAAGTTGTTTCAAAAGGAAGTTGGTGTATATATACCACAACTTCTTTATCCATTCATCTATCGAAGGACATTTTGGTTGTTTCCATGTCTTGGCCACCGTAAACAAAGCTGCAATGAACATTGGAGCACACGTGTCTTTATGTATAAATGTTTTCATATTTTTGGGGTAGATACCCAGGAGAGGGAATGCTGGGTCATATACTATTCGGTGGTAAGAAAAGATGATATAGGAACATTTGTGACGACATGGATGGATCTTGAGAGTATAATGCTAAGCGAAATAAGTCAGACAGAAAAAGCAGAGAACCATACGATTTCACTGATATGTGGTATATAAACCAAAAACAACAAAAGAACAAGACAAACAAATGAGAAACAAAAACTCATAGACACAGACAATAGTTTAGTGGTGGTTACCAGAGGGTTAGGGGGATCAAATATATGGTGATGGAAGGAGAACTGACTCTGAGTGGTGAACACACAATGGGATTTATAGATGATGTAACACAGAATTGTACACCTGAAATCTATGTAACTTTACTAACAATTGTCACCCCAATAAACTTTAATTGAAAAAAAATCGTGTGTTTGTGGAGTCTCTCTATGGGCCGCAGACTAGGTTAGTTCCCCATCGAAGGCTCCCATCACAGCTTGCACTTTCCCCCAAATGCTCATTCACACTGGTATCCCTCGGACCCTGAGTGGTACTCAAGTAGGTGCTAAAGAAAACCTTTAATTAAAGGGTGGAAGAAGTAAACGTAGCCAGAGTACATCAAACTCCCTTGATAAGTCATCAAATTTGAGTGAGCTTTCTTTTTCCATCTTCAGTAGATATTCTCCAGCAAAGATATAGTTTCTTTTTTAGCTCCAAATCTTCTTCAAAATAGCATATGTTTCTTTGAGTTATTATGGGTAGAAAAAAGTCCCCATATAATTTAGTCAGGGTTCCATTAAGGAAACCCTAGTAAACTCTTTTCCTCCAAATATATCTAGTCTCATATCTAGACTTAGGATTGTGTGTGTGTGTGTGTGTGTGTGTGTGTGTGTGTGTGTGCTAAAGGAGGATATAAATGTCTTTGAAACATAACACTTCTGCATTGCAAATGCTCCAGTTGGAGCTTCCACAGAACCAAAGCACACGTGACAGAGGATGAAGGTCTGGTGCCCCCTGGGGACAGGAGATTCATCCTGGGGGCTCAGAAGGGCTGAATATTTCAGGAAACACAATAAAGTGGGTCTGATTCTGAAGACTGAACTCCCTCCTTATTCCAGGGAGCTCTGATTCTACAACTGTAGGTAGCTTAACCTCTTTGCGTTTCAGAGTCGTTTTTGCAAAAGTGGAGTCATTCGACCTGTATAATTGGTCATGGCAAAGGCTAGAGAGATGATGAGTAATCGGCTCCCGAATTCAGGTGGTCAGTGAAGGTATTCTTACCACCACCACCGTCACCAGCATCATTTCCTTCCTTCCTGATAAATGAGCCTACGGACCCCCCCTAACCAGGCCCCTCCTGTCTCGTCATGGGACCTAAGCTCTCTGACAGCCCCTGGTCTGGGAGCAGCAGCCCCAGGCCTGAAGACCTGGTCCTCAAGTCACTTGTATGTGAATTTCATTAACTATCAGCAGCGTTTCCTGTTGTATCCTCCTCAACTGCCCACCATCACACTCGGATATTAACATTCGCTGTTTAAAAAAGAAAAACAGGTACTTTCTGCCAAACCTCTTCGCCCTTCAATTCTACTGCTGTGTATACGTTTTTGGACCTATGTGGACTTGCTCACAGATGTTTTGTGTGGTTAGGAAGAGCCTGACTTTAACAGCTATGTATGACTATAAACTTCGCGAGTTCTCAAGAAGCTTGACCTTCCAGAAGAGTTAGAGGGATGACTTGTACGATGCTTCATGCTAGTTGCTGAGGCTTCTATTCTGTCTCTGTCTAGGAAGGACTGGCCAGGAGCAGTATTGCTGGAGAATACAGGAAACCTCTGTGTAACACGGCATTTCTATAACATGGTTCGAGAATTGGGGGAAACCCTCACACAACACGGCATCCTAGCACATGGTTTCACTCTAACACGGTTTGAGAATTAGAGAAACAACACCAGAGTGTAATAAGAGCTTTTAAGAGCAAAAGATATCTCTTCTGAAATTTTTCATTCGAGCATGGATGTTGTATCAGATTTGACTGCAGAATTTTAAAATTAATTAGAATTTTAAATCCATTTTATTCATGGGTATTAAGTTCAGAGGATGAAGATATCTTGTCAAAAAGAAAATGCTCTCAGTTAATGGTGCTTAGTAGTGATGACAAAGAAAACATTATTTAATACATATTAATATGTTATACTTTTGGTGAAAATGCTTTAATAAAGATATTTCTCTTAATTATAAAAATATAATAGTATGTTTGTTTGTTTTTTTAATTTTTGGAACCTAACCCCCTTTTTTGTACTAGTTCTTTGTTTCGTGTAACACAGATTTGCATATTTAGGAATCTAACAACTGTGTTATACGCGGGTTACCTGTGAATTTATTTTTATGAAAGACCTGGATAAACTTGCACCCAAGGAAACAGTGATAAAAGTGCAGGGTCCTGCCCTTTGCAAATCTCCCTAATGGCCAGAGTGATTTCGGCCAACCAAAGATTAAACTATTTAATTGGACTCCTGGTTAGGCATGGGAGAGTCTGCATTCCCCAATCTGAATGAGAAAATGGGAGCCAGGCACCATTGGTAGGGTCCTGCAGATGGGTTTCAGAAGTCCAGGGACAAAATAACAATGCAATCGCAGGGACTGAATATCATGGAAAGGGACTCACTTTCTCACTTGCTGATTACATCGAGGGGAAGTGTTTTGGCTCAGAATGAGTAGGTCTTTAATAGCTCTCTGTTAAAAAGAGAGATTAGCAAGCATTGAGGAGAGAACAAGCCTAGGGCTAGAACCATTGGCAGGCACAAGTTTCTAATCAGAAGGTCATTGAAAAAAAAAAATACAATGAAAATAATACAAAGTTTTAAAATTCTTATTGTGCAAACGGTAGAAAGATTCCTTTTTAAGTACTTCTATTTGGAGGGGGAAAAGTTAGTTTGCTAAAAGATGAATGAATATTAAAGAAATACTAGTGTATACAGGGTCCTCTGAATATGTTCTGAGAGATTCTGATGTTTCTCTATAATCTACGTTTACTTCCAACCTGAGGGTAGAGAACAAATATGGAGAGTTGTGAATCTCCTGGAGATTCTACAGGCAGGAGAACCATAGTCTCTTGGACGCACCCTTCATTTTTAGAATCATAGCTTGTTTCAATGAGATACTCTCTAAGGTTTCTTCAGGCTGCAACTGCTCACTTTTCGGATGAGACCTCTGGAGCTCAGAGGTAATGGAATTTGCCCAAATTCACAGGGCTAGTGAGTGGCAGAGCCAAGACAATGACTTCTGGCTCCCTGTCCGCCATCTGTGGAGTGAAGCTGCCCAAGCAGGTCTGGGGCAATCTTCCACTTTTCTCAGTTCCAAACGCACTTTCTTCCTACGAACTCTAGCCTGTAGGTATTGGCCAATTGGGAAAAGAGGCGCCTCAGCTTGCCAACTCCGAGGCAGCGACCATCTGGTGTGTGAGAAAGACGTGTGATGACGACACCAGGGATGAGATGACACCAGTCCCAAAGCCACTGGAGACCTGGCAGTTCCGTTCTTCCAAAGAGCTTAATGATGGTCTCTTCCTTCCTATGACATGGGACTCTCCCCTGTGTTTATTGTTCCCATAGCCCTAACCCAGGGTGGGCCTCCTCTGATTGCTTCCCAGCCCCTCCCTGTCTAAACATGCAGCCCCTACTGAGCTCCCTTCAGACATCCCAGCAAAACTTCACTAATCCCCACTGCTTATAAAAGCCAAAAAATAAAGCCATCAGAGCAAATGCCAGAGGTGTCTGTGTCATTTTGTTTATTAGATTTGGTCTCACTGAAAGTTGTAGGCTCACTTACTTTTTAACGAACAAACCAACCAACCAAAATTCACCATAAGGAAAACTGCTTCCTGGCCTCACCTGTCCAAAGAGGCATCTGTCCACTGAGAGTAACGTGCGTGCCTCCAATTGAATCACAGATGGTGTATACATTCACCTGCTAAAACTTGCAAAGATCACACTGGTCCCGATTTTTTTTCCCTTTGGGGATTTCTTTGCTCATTGTGTAATCAGGGCCACGGTGAATTCTGTAAAATCAAGTGCTTTGGTGTAACTGAAGGAAAAGTACATTGATTGGTTTCAGAGTCACTGATTCAGCAGGAATTGCATCTAAATTCTGCTCGAATGACATCTGAGATGGGATAGTGAATCTTTCTGGAAACTTATGTTAAGGATATTCCCTTGTATACCAAAATTCACTCTCCGCCATCTTGACCGGCACTCTCGTAAGCGTAGCAAACATCAGATGGGGAATCATTAGGAGAATGAACCGAGAAAACAGCTTCACCACAGGAAGAACATTCCTGTTCCTCTCTCTTCCTGTGCTCTGAAATGTAACTTCCACTTGCTCTTTACTTCTCCAGTGAGCAATCTGGATGAAAGTGCCTGGGATTCAACTATGCCATCAGTGATTGGTCAAAGACCATTTCCTGGGGAGACCTGGTGTCCAAAGCAGTGACTGACACACAAGCACAGGGACGAGACAGCACAGAGGTCATGAGCATGGCTGAGAAGTCAGGCTGCCTTCATCTGAGAACCCTGGATCCAACACCAACCAGTTCTGGGCTGGAGGCACTTCACCCCTTCCAGCCTCCATTTCCTCATCTTCAAAAGGGAGACCAGAGCAAGATTTTCTTCACAGGCTGTAGAAAGGTCATATCATACCTGCAGAATGTGCCTGGCTCTAAGATTTTATGGTGTTGACATAATGCGCTAACGATAGTGAAGACTGTTACTAGTTTTTGTACACAGGACAACCTTTGCTTACTCCAGGGTCCTAAGTCCTCTCTCTTGCCTGGTACACCGTGTTTCCCCGAAAATAAGACCTAGCCAGACAATCAGCTCTAATGCATCTTTTGAAGCAAAAATTAATATAAGATCTGGTATTATATTATATTATATTTATATAAGACCCGGTCTTATTTTAATATTAAAATCAATTTTTGCTCCAAAAGACGCATTAGAGCTAGGTCTTATTTTCGAGGAAACACGGTATCTAAAATAGAATTCTCATCTCAGCCCTGCTACTAATTTAGGATCTTATGTTGGGTAAATTATTTCCTCTCTGTGTTTACCAAGACTTCTTGGTTGTAAGTAACAGAAGCCCAACTTCAAACCAAGTTAAACATAAAATGGGGTCTATGGGATGACACAACTGGGAAATCCAAGCATTAGCTTCAGGCACTGGGGGATCTGGAGACCAGCAATGGCTGGACTCTGATGGCTTTGTTTTCTTTTTAGTTTTTGATGTATTCCCCTCCTCCTCACTGTACTCTGATTCTTGGCTGTGTTTCTCCTGTCTCTTGTCTGAGCCTCTCCTACTGTACACGCGTTTTCTTTGCATGTTTTGGTAGGTGGCTCCCTGATCACCCTGATTTGTGCCTTCCAGGTTTGTATCCCAAAAGACGAAACCCCTTTTCTTCCAGCCCTAGATGAACAAAGTCCTGGGGAAGAACTTGAAATGACCCCCCCCGTCCCCGCCATGGGGCATAGAACTAAAAGCTGGGCCAATTGCCATGGGTCAGGTGATTGGCGGGGTCTGCATTGTATGCCCCACCATGTCTCAGCTGACCCCAACTGAACAGAATGGAGTAGATTATCCACAGAAGAAAGTGGGGTGCTGAAACAAAATAAATAATTACACACTTTCACACAGAGTGCAAAATTCTCAATGTTGAAGAATGTATACCTAGATATTAAGATATTAGTTCTCATTAGGGGCACATGCCAACATCTCAGGGGGAAAAATTAAGAATATTAATTTTCAATTTTTTCTGTCTTTTCTCAAGTTTATTGTTCTTAATAACGCATGGGTCAAGAGTTCATTTATTTGATTGTTTTCAACTTCGAGACCCACTGAGCTAGAAGACTCTTTGCAATGAAGAAGAAAAAAGAACTGTTACTGGTGAGTCCTTGTGTCTAGACCGTGTATTCAAATTTCTACCCCGACTGAATTTTCACTCCCCGAAGGAGCAGGGGACAGGCCCACAGTGTTCTAAAGAATATTCTGCGGTCCTGTTTCAAGCCTAACCCCTCTCCTCCCACTTCCCCTCTCACCCCAGAGCATTTGAAGTGGAGGGAATGCAGAGCACAGGAAATAGTATAAACAACGATTTCCAAGAGACAAACTTAGTATGAAATCTGGGCTCTACCACGCACAAGCTGTGTGAGCTTCAGACAAATTATGTTACTTGTCTGAACTTCACCTTCCTCCCCTGTCAGTGGGGGTGGGGTTAACTATTTCAAAGGCCCATTGATAAGATGAAATAAGATACTGGGAGGCATAGCTTCTGCTTCCAGACAAGATAGAGTAACAAGATTCACCTTCCCATCTGAAACAAACCAAGAAACAAAAAGAGGCAAAGGATATAGAAAAATCATTTTCAAGACACTGTGCATCAAGCAACAAAACACAGTGATCCCCTGAGAGACAGGAAAAAAGGAAATCCAGCACTGTGATTGCCCCAGCTGGCTTCCTTGAAAGGGTCTGCAGTCTGTGGTGTGATGAGGGGCAACCCAGATGAGACCTGGAAGCCTCTTTCACTTGAGCGTCTAGGGAGACCGAGGCAGCTAGAGCACGTGGACCACAGTGACTAGAGGGCAGGATTCTGGAGAGGAAAGAGCTGCACTGAGCACCCCAAAGATCAGTAGATGGCCCTCCTTGAAATTTCAGCGGAATACGAATCAACGTTATGCATGTGAGGAAACTACTCGAAATAAGGGAAAGAACCATCCCAATGGATTAAAGGGAACATTGTCTGGCGTTCACACAGGGCCAGGAATAATGCCTTGTATCCCAGCTAGAAGTCATATTTCATGGGGCGCTGGGGAGCGTCCTCCGGGAGGTCTTACTTCTGTAGTAGGGGGTAATGAGCTCTAGACTGAGCTCTGCTCCAGACCTGCCTAGGAAATCATAACCGCAAAGACCCAACATGATCAAAGTGTTTCCAAGGAACTTCACGGCATCCCCCTCACAAATCTCAAAAATATTTATAGGGATATAAAAATATCCATCACCCAACAAGGTAAAGTTCACAATGGCTAACATCCAAACATAACCAGGCACGCAATGAAACCAGAAAATGGGGCCCAAACTGAGAATTATCAATAAATTGAAACTGACCCAGAGCTGACACAGATGTTAAAATTAGCAGACAAGGACATTAAAACAATTATAACTGTATTCCAGATGTTCAAAAGTTACATTTTAACTGAAGATGACTTTGACTTAAAAAGACATAAAAGATTTTAAAAAGATGATTTGAAATAGAGCCACACTGAACTTCTAGAGATGAAATCTATAGTGTGTATGATGGAAAATACACTGGATGAGATTGATTCCAGATTAGATGTTATGAAAGAAAATATTAGTGAACTTGGAGCTATAACAATAGAAACTATTCAAAATAAAACTCAAAGAGAAAAAAATAATTAAAATACTACTGTATTGTATATTTGAAAGTTGCTAAGAGAGTAGATCTTAAAAGCCTTCATCACAAGAAAAAAAAACTTTGCAATTACGTACGGTGAAGGATGTTAAGTAGACTCACTGTGCTCATCATGTTGCAATATATACAGATATTGAATCATTATGCTGTATACCTGAAATAAACAAACATTTAAAAAAAAAAGAGTATCCGTGAACTGAAGGACAATTTCAGGCAGCCTAATATATGTGTAATTGTATTCTGTGAAGCGAGGATAGGTGGAGGCAGAAAGAGTATTTGAAGAAATAGGGGTCAATTGTTTTCCCCTGCCCCACATTTAATGAAAACTGTATATCCATAGATCAAGAAACTCAGCATCTCCCTTTCATAAGAGACACGAACAGAAGTAGAGGAAGGCACAGCATCATCAAAACCTGCTCAAAATAGTCGAAAACATAATTAACATCTTCTTACAGCCAGGGGTCCAGAGAAAATCTTAAAAGCAGCCAGAGGGAAAAAAGAGACATACAATGAAAGCAGATTTCTCATCGGAAGCGAGGCCAGCCAGCCAGAAGGCACGGAGGCGGCCCTGAGCCGGAAGCAGGCCATGCTGTCTTAATGCTCCACCATCCACAAAGTGCTCACCTGTTCAGGAGGCCGAAGCTTGTTCCCCAGTCCATGGAAAGAAGAGAAAAGGAAACAGCGCTCGCTTTAAGGGACATGACTTGGAAAGTGCACACGTGACACCTGTCCACACCCACTGGCCAGAGCGGAGTCCTCCAAACAAACCTGGCTGCAAAGCTGCATCTAAGCGCAGCGCCCGTTCTCAGGAAGGACAGAGAACGTGGACATTATATGGTGGGGGTACATGACCCGGATGGTACCAGCACCTGCGACACTGCCCCATGCCCACTTATTCTTTACCCCATCCCCTCTTTATTTGACCCATTAGCAAATGTGTGTCTGGCTACCCCCCAAGACTTTAAGCTCCGTGAGGATAGAAACCAAGTCAACTTGTTACATTCTTGTCCAAGACCTATTTTCTTCTGTTTTGTTTTGTTCTAGCTTCTTTTCTTTTCTTTTTTTTTTTTAAATTTTATAATGTTTCTACATATTGCTGTTCTTTCAACAGCCTTATTGAGATATAATTCATATACCATACAATTCAATGTATTTGAGTATATTTGCAGGATTCTGCAACCATTACCACCATCTAATTTTAGACTTTTATTGCCACCCTAAAAGAAACGTTACCCCCTTCAGCAGTCACTCCCCATTTTTCCCCTCCACAGTTTCAACCCTGAGCAACAAGTAATCTACTTTCTATGTTTTAAATGCATGAAAGAACAACAAATCTTAATTCCCAGCGCACTCAATACGTTTGTACTGGATCTAGTTAAAATCTTTTTTGCTGTCATCATACATTCTCAAGTTCAAGATCCCCTCCAGAGACTTTTCAAAATACATATTGCTACCTAGTGGATTTTATGACTTTATCGTGTTGCCCAGAGGAAACAAACAAACAAAAAAACCCACTCTCTGGCAGCTGGTAATCCTCTCATTTTACCTCCACCACAGGCATCTGTAAAGGCACCCACTGTAGCTCCCATTTTACAGATGAGAACACCCGAGTCTGGTTCCCCCTCGCAAGCTGGGTGAGGCTGAGAATTATGAACCCACTTGCTCCACACAGATCTGTGTCCTTAGCTTCAGCCAAGCAGAAAAATGCAAAAGCTGTTAAGTCGTACCTCTTAGAAAATGTTGTCTTAACAGGGCTGACTCTGGCCTGGTGTGGGACCTGTTATATAAACAATATTTGTTTTTTAAACGGAACCATTACAATCTGCTGTCTGATCTGCCTGCCAACCACCCTCCCATCAGGTACTCTCCCAGTGCCATCATTTTCCCCAAGTGACATAAATATCCACACCAACACTCAGAAAAACTGGACATCTTCACAGACAAAAATGTTTCTGTTCCTTAAACTGTTTCCCAGCTTGCTCTCACAGGTGGCAAGATGCCTCTGTTGAATCACTTGATACTCTGATTTTTCTTATAGTAAACGCCACAGACAACCAGAAGCACCGGTGCCTTCTCTGACTGTGTGGGTTCTGGGTACATGGAAACATGAGGGCATTCAGGGTTCCGGTTTCTCACAGAAGGTCCTCACAGGGTGGATCTATTTGCTTTCTATTCATATAGCCACTTAATATACTGAAATGAAAATGCAACTTGTTTAAAGTATCTATTTCATAGCTCCTGGTCCACACCCTGAGCCACAAAGTTGCCAAATGTTGCCGTCTGCACTCTCTCCTTTCCAACTAGTCCCTTTCTTAAGGAAACAACAGTCTTTCTTTCCAGACACCTTGCGGAAAGGAGGGATGAAGCAAAGAGAGGCTGGTGAGGGCAGGAGCTGCCGGCGGAGGCTCAGGATGAGTGACAGGAGAGTGAGAGCATCTGGGAGGAGGACCCCGCAGACCCGCTCCTGTAGACTTTGATGTTCTGAAGGCATGTGGAAGGCAGCCAGGGAAATTCAGATACACTCACCCAGTAATTGATTATTCAGCTGCATCTCAGAAAGACACAGCTTAGCGGGGGCTGACAGCTATTGTTTCCTTTTGCTGCCTTTGGGGGTGGGAGCCAAGGAAATGTGGGGCAAAGATGCTGCCGTTGGGGGTTGGAGGTAAGAAGTCATCCAGCCTGGGAAACCTATTGTTCAGGTATTTGCAAGCCTTTTTTCATGCCTTCTGAGATGGGCAGTGGTGTGAAGTAGAGCCCAAGAGAAGGAAAAGACAGAGTCACTGATGAATGAGTGGAGAAGAAGAAAAGAACGGGTGTAGACACTACGGATAAATAGAACTTTTGTGGGCTTAATGATTTTTCAATTCCTTGTGGGACGGATAATATGAATACACCAGAGTTCCGTGTGTGCACAAATATTTTAAGATAATGAATATTAGTCCTGATCCACTATGCTTTTATTCCACTGCATGCTAACTTTCACTTAGTTTTAAATATACGATGGAAAGACCTTATGAAATATTATACCACTGTTCCCCTCCATTCAAATTTCTTGTTTTTTTGTGTGTTGTTTTTTTTTTGACAAAATGAACAAATGTCTATGATAATTTTTTGAGTAATAACTTCCATTGGTTGTTTTCCATGCACATAATAGGCAAGCATTTCTAGACTGGAAGAGAAAACTTAGAAACCTTGTAGGACAGAGATTTTCCTTGGTGTGCATGAAGTCTTGTTGGGAGGGTAGAAAATGGGAAGGTATAGATCCGATTTTCCCAGGGGGAAATACATGCTTGCACTTAAAAATATTTTAAAATGATTGCACTGCTTAGATTCAATGTGGTTCAAACAATTTACTCTGTTTGGAAATTTCAAGGGGTTGAGCTGCTTATAGTTATGATAAAAGGGGGTAATGTTACCTTAGTGACAACTTCTCATTTACAGACAGGGACACTGATACCCAAAGTAACTTACAAAATGCAACACAGCTAGTGGAAGTGGCAGACCTGAGACTTAAAACCAAATACTCTGATTCCAAACTCAACCCCCTTTTCGTGATTCTCATGTAACTGGTGTCTGAAACATGTTTCGGTGTCTGTTTGAATCATCTCTCCACTACAGAGGAAATGGGGATCCTCTGAACGGCAGTTGATGTGCTACTAGATACAGTCTGTGTTTAATACATGTGATTAGTTTCTGCCAGTTGTGCTGAGTACTTTATATGCATCGTCTCATTTCAACCTCATAATGATGCTACAGGTTGGATACTATCATTACCCCCATTTGGAAGGTGGGGAAATGGGTTGAGGAGGTTCAGTATTTTGTGTAAAGTCACACAGCACATGGTTGACTCATGCCAGCTGAATGCAGAACTCAAACTCCCAACTGCTGGACCATAGGGAGACCCAGGGTCACAGCTGTTGCTGTTCTCGAGTAATGCGGGCCTCGGCTTTGGGGAAGTTCGAGTAGAGTTTGGCCATTCTTCCTTCTGAGTGTGCTGACAACAGTGTGGATGGCCTCAGCATGTAGTGAGCTGAACAACACAGAGGGGAAGAGAGCAGGTGTAGAATGTCCACTGAGAAAAGACGCCTCTGACCCAGGGGGCAGCAGCCACGGACCTTCGGTCACTTCCAATATTGGGCGTCTATGATTCTCATGACTTGCTTTCCATGCCTTGCCTCCCGGGTTTTGACTTGCTAATTTTGGCATCCCCCTTGTACCTCTCAGGCTGTGCCATCAACTGGGGTCACCAAAGTATCTCTGTTCCTGACCAGGCTGCTAAACTGTCTTCACACAATATGTGAATTCTGCGGAGAAGGATGTCTGAGAGTTTAATGTGCCTTTTTCTCACCCCAATGCATCAAGCAATAAATAGCGTGGGAAGAACAAGACTTTTGCTTGAGTCCCAGCTGGTAGTGACAACATGCTCTGGGCTTGCATAGGATGCTGAGACCATACAATAGTGATGAATCTGTGGCAGGAAGCTGCCTGCCACACACAAACCTCGTGGCAGGTGGGAAGCACAGATTATTTGAACAGGAAAGTATTTGGTTATCAACTAAAAGGCACCTTCATTTCGACAGATGAGAAAAACCAGAGAGAGCAAGTAAACTGCTCAATGTCACACAGCAAGTTGGTGGTAGAGTTGGCACTGAAACTTTGACTGGGACGCCTGTGAGATCTTCCTGAAGGCTCCTTTCATCCATCTATCCATCCATCCAACAAACTTCTATGAAGGGACTTCTTTGTGCCAGATGATGGAGATTCAAAGATGAAGACTCCCCCGTCCATTTTGGGAGCTTATGGTATAACAGGGAGAGAGACGTGCATCTAACAATTACACTAACTTGATAAGAACTGTAGCTGAGACATGTAAAATCTATGGAAACACGGAGAAGAAAGTGGTTAAATTTCCAGAGAAGGCATCTTGGAAGGAGTTATGGTGGGATGAGTAAGAGTTTGTTAGGTGGCCTAGCAGGAAAGAGAGAGGAGATGTAGGAAAATGGCACATACGTGAGAGGCTATGAGGAGATGAGAGAGAAAACCTTCACCTCACATGTCTGCTAAAAACGGTGGTGGGGGGGCATTGAAAACGCAGCATTGGCTAACTCAGAAAAACACTGGAATATGGGCCTCTTCAGGAATCCATGGAAATGTGGTCAATCTGGAACAATTGCCTTAAGAGCAACCTAAAATATCTAAGGACCAATTTATCCAACTTGTCCTATCTCATTTCACATCTGTTTTATCTTCTAAGATGGTTGTTAGCATCAAGAAGAAAGTAAAAAGCCAGAAGCAGGGAGAGGACCAGGGAGGCACAGCATTTTCTTAAAAATATTCTTCTGGGGAGGTAGCTCACGGGTGTGGTCAAAGCCACATATAACTTAGTGACACCAAGCGACACCATCATCTGAGAGAGACAAGTGGGGAAGCCAAGACTAGTGTCTCCAAAGCCAAGAGGCAAACTATGGAAAGCAGGCCTCGTGAACAACTGTTGCGTGTGCCATGGGTTTGCAATGTCTGACGATCCGAGAGCCCATCCTCGTATGTGTAAAGGGCTCATTTCAAGGGGGTCGAAAGATTGCCATGAGTGCAAAATATGCTCCGTGTGGTTTGGGTGGGAAAAGAATGAACAGCTCACTGCCCACACCGAGAAGGCCCATAGACCTCAAGGAACTGACAAAGCGAAATGGTCTCTCCATCAAAGCTGTGGCATGACGCCACTGAAGCCAAAATGAGGAGTTACAGTTCCAGAAGGGGTCACATGTCTCTTTGAGGAGAGCGTAACTGGATTTCCTCTCTTTTCAGCATCTATCTTGCCTAGACATGCTTCAGTTTTTTCCCCTAAAGATTTGCTTCAGGTCAGTCAGCCTGAGAGAGGAGATTTTGCTTAACTCAAGATTTGGCACAGACAACTAGAGTGGAATAGATTTTGAACTATCCAAAATGTGGGGTCTGGGATGACCAGCCAAAATTATTGAACTTGTTTTCCACATAAAGTCAGTAACTACTCAAAATGTATTAGGAAGTCTATACTGCCAGTAATTATTTGACGCATATAATCATTCAATGCATCTAAGGAGCTACAGCGCTACCAGCTTTAAATATATGGTTAAATACTGTGATGGTTAACGTTATGTGTCAACTCGGCTGGGCCATGGTGCCCAAATAGTTGGTCAAACATTATCCTGGGTGTTTCTGTGAAAGTATTTATTGGATGAGATTAACAATGTAAATTGGTGGACTTTGCATAAAGTGGATCACTCTCCACGATGTGGATGGGCCTCATGCAATCCTTTGAAAGTCTTAATAGAATAAATACTGGCCTCCCAAGCAAGAATGAATTCTGCCAGCAGGATGCCTCTGGACCGGAAGTGCAACTCTTCCTGGGTCTTCAGCCTGCCAGCTGACTCTGCAGGTTTGGGATTTACCAAGCCTCCACAATGGCATGGGTCAATTCCTTAAAATGAATCTCTCGTTTGATAGCTTAGATAGGAAAGAAGGAAAGAAGGAAAGAAGGAAGGAAGGAAGGAAAGAAGGAAGGAAGGAAGGAAGGAAGGAAGGAAGGAAGGAAGGAAGGAAGGAAGGAAGGAAGATATGCCATCCTGTTGATTCTGTTTCTACACACACACACACACACACACACACACATGCATGGGCACACTAAGTACTTACTGTATGTCAGGCAATATGCCGGGGTATTTATATTCATTTGCGTCATAAGCACTTAACAATCTAGCTGTTATTATGTCCATTTTACAAATGAAAGATTAGATAATTTGATCGAGGTCTCAGAGTCTACAAGAGACAGAGCCACGACTTGAAGTCCATCTGGCCAAGAGGTTGTGCTCAAGTCCCAAAGTGATGACAAGTAACTAGGCAACTTGAAATGAATTAAGTGGCAGAACATGTGACGGAAGAAGACCCACAAGTGTGGAATCATCTCCCAAAAACCAGCACCAGTGAAATCACTTACAATTGGAAAAGACAGGCTGCTGGAAGAGACAGAGCTGCCCCTGCAACGGCAACCACAGTCCAGATGCCTCTCTCTCTGTGTCGCTGCCTATTCCTCACACTGCTTTGATGGGTTTTAGCTGATTCTGGACGTGCCCTGGAGGGAGAGAAAATTCATGGCAGCCCATGAGGAGGACAATTAGGTTTCGTATTAGCTTCCCCCATGACTTCATCATTGACTGTTTCTCTTTGTTGAAATATTTTAGAAAATTATCCCAGACAGATTTCTGGAATTCATGGGACTGGGAGAGTTCTTTTTCTTTTTCTTTTCTTTTCTTTTTTTTTCTTTCTTTCTTTCTTTTTTTTTTTTTTCATGAAGGACATTCCACTGAGAGCAAGTTTAACTATTGACTCATCAGAGGAAATAAGTTCTTGAGGTAATGTTGATGGAGGCTGGAAGTGGAATCCCAGCTCTGCAATTTTAATCTGGTGGACATGGATGGGGGGCAGTTCCCCAAGTTTCTCCCCAGATGTCTAATGTCTAGCTTAGATAAGGAGAGAAGAAGACCATAGTCAGCCCACTTCCTCTCGTCTTCTTCCTTTCCTGGCCATGCTCTTAGCTTTCCCCAAACACATTTTGCTACTGACATGACTGGGAGTTCATCTTGACCATTCCTCTGCTAAGAAATAACCAAATCACAGTGCATGAGGATGAGGTCATGGGAGCATCCTTGTACCTAGAGACAAGCATTCAATTATTTCAGCGTTTGCCTGCCTCCCCATTCTCCATTAGCCAAGAGAATCCAGTGTTGACCATGATAGTTCCCCCTTGCTCTCCGTACTGTGAACATTTATTTCCAGCATCCCCCAGATTTTCCACTGATGTGTTTGCATCCCCTACGTGACTCAGTGCTCTCCAATTTTGATTCTGTTTTGTTTTTATTTCTCCCTTTTTATAGTCTGTAAGTAGTCCCTGATGGTGTGTGTATGTGATTTCATATCACGAGAATGGTGTGGCCATAGCAATGAGGCATTAGGGTGTATCATAAATCAACCACAGTTTGGGGAAATGATGACAACTGTGATTTATAGGCTATTTCAGCTCTGATTTCCATATAGCTATTCTCTGATTCACAATTATTCCTCGGAGGAGTGAAAAGTAAAAGAAAGTACAGTGTGGGTGGTAGGTTTTTGTCCCCAGAAATTCATGATCGTCATCATCTCCGTATAGGAAAGCAGATCTGTATGCTTTCCAATGGATGCATGGTATCCACGGCAACTGGGAACCGGTCGTAGCTGCAAGAAGTGGGTCAACTAAAGATCATTTTCCCCTGACCTGGGTAAAACTAATCTTGCATATTGGTCAAGAGAATCAGAAAATTGCCAGTAGTTCATGGCATGGTAAAGCACTAGAAAGGAACCGAACAAAATACCAGTTGAACATATCAACGGTGGTGATGAACTTTTGGCTACATTAGGTGGAAGCAAAAAATATGGTTGATTTTACCAAAAGGCACTTGTTACACATATACGACTCTCGGCAAATCAGCCTAAAGTAGGGCGAACTATATAGTTTATCTTGTAAACTAGGATCTTTTTAAGAGTGTAATAGGGGACGTTTCATTCTTCCAGTCCACCGGAACTGTCCCTGGCAGAGCGCAGCTGCTCTGAGCCCTGTCCTATGCCACACTGGTCACTGTGTCACCTGCCTCGTCACTAGATCCTAAAGAGCAGGGGTCAAGATGCCTTGGTTGTCTTGAGAGCTCATTTTATTCTCTGCTAGGGGCTAAGAAGCTCTTTCCATGGCATGAATGACACAGTGATGTTTGAAATAAATTCACCCAGTCACCTGACATGAGGTAATTACTCAATAAATTATATTCACAAATACATTTTAAATATGAAAATAAATGCAATCTGTCATGGTGCAGATGGCCGGCATCTTTTGCAGATATTCAAAATCAGTGGATTTGGGGACACTTTAAGATTTTTTAATAATTATTTTCTCACTGGGCCTCTTTTTGTGCTTTTCAAATGTAATCTCACCTAGAACCCTAATGTATTGAAGAGATCAAAGCAATTAAGTGCATGTAGTTTGGAGGAAAACACCCCAGCATTGACAGTGCCCTGAAAGCACAGCTTCAGATCCAAATATGTCACTTAGAGTGAAGTTCAAACACACACTCGAAATAGATCCTCATTAACATGTGAAAATAGCAACTAAACATGGTTGGAGAAATAATCCCCATGCTTTAGGCAAGTTCAGAAGTATATTCAGGGAGAATCGAGAAGAAATACTTGGCATTCACAAGGCTTTTGGTTTTCTTTAAAGTTCAGTGCATATGATACAGCAAGTAGAGTCCTGAGTGATTCCTTCAGCTGAGCTTCAGACACTGAACAGAGCAGAAAGAGAAAAAGACAACTGCTATTGCAGCGTTTATCTGCACACTCTTTCAGACCCAAGAAAACATTCAATGGAAAACAGATTTTCTGAATGAGCTCTATGATACTTTTCGTAAACTTCTCCTTCTGTCTGGCCTGCCAAGTCCTTACTTCAACTCCCTAGGTTGTGTTGATAGCAGTTGTTCTCTGTAATATTGGCTGAAATGTAAGTAGGTGCTTCCATTTCAGTTGTATCCCAGAAGATTCCACAGGATGTTCCTGTTAGGGATTGTGAGAGTTGGAGCGAAGATTTGGATTCACTGGCTCCTTCTAGGAGAAACTTTTTTCCAAGTTCCACCATGCCAGACTTGTCTGCTGTGGGTCTCTGCTAACATCATAACCAGGCCACACCCAGAAGCTTCCCAGGCTCAACGCTCCAGGAAGCAGTGTGGCTGGGTCACACTGGGGCTTCTCTCCCATCCTACGTATTCCTTTCTGTCACAGCAGCTCTGGAATGTTACTGCATAAGTTATCTATTGCTACATTACAAATTAGCATGAACTTAGCGACTTAAAACAACATGCATTTATTATCTCACAGTTTCTATGCACAGGAATCCAGACACAGCTTAGCTGGCCCTCTGCTTCAGGGTATCTCATAGCTGCAGTCAAGCTGGCCAGCCAGGGCTGGGATCTCATCTGAAAGTTCAACTGGAGAAGGACTGGCTTCCAAGCTCATGGGGTGTATTGTTGAAGTATTTAGTTCTGGAGAATTGTTGGACTGATGGCCTTAGTTCCGATCCGGCTATTGGCCAGAGGTCATCCTTAGTACCTTGTCATGTGGCCTCACCATTGGGGCACCTCATATCATGGTAGCAAGAAAGCGAGTCAGAGAAAGAGAGAGGATGCAAGACAGAAATCACAGTCTCTTATAACCTGATCTTGGAAATGACATGCCACCACCTTTACCATATTCTGTTGGTTGGAAGCCAGTCACAGGTCCTGCCCACACTTGGTGGGAGGGATCACACAAGGACGTGAGTGCCAGGAGGTGGGGATCATTGGGGGTCGTCTGTGAGCCTGCCACAATCACTATTTACTGTTGGGGCCTTTTTGCAGCAAAGGAAGAACTGGAAGTCAAAGTATTTCCAAACAAGGCATTTAAGTCCTACGCCTCTGAACTTCTCTCTGGCCTCCTCATACCCCCCCCACCTTTGTAACTCTTTTGTGTCCCCCGCAAGCACACAAGTGCACCAAGCCCTATGGCCTTCGTGCCTGTTCTCACTACCTAGAAAGCTCTTCTTTCAGCTCTACCCAGGCCCCTGTTGAAATGTCATCTCTGCTCAAAGGCCTAATCTGAATACTTATGGAATAGTTATTTTTGGAGCTCCTACTATGTGTTAGGCATTGGGATTCCTACACACACACACACACACACACACACACACACACACAGAGAAAGAAAGAAAGAAAGAAAGAAAGAAAGAAAGAAAGAAAGAAAGAAAGAAAGAAAGAAAGAAAAACCCAGAATCTGTGATCTCAACGAATTCTCTATTTAGTGGGAGAAACAAATAACAAATTCGCACTCAGCATACCCTACTGCAATTTACTATGAGATGTAAGGGCAGGGCAGAGAAGCAGTGAACTAGGAGGTATGACTTGGCTGGAGAGACCCACGAATTTGCCCATAAGTTGAACCCAAACTCCTCAGTTTGGCACAAAAACCCTTCACAACTGGTACCTGACCATCTCTCTTTCATCTCACTGCATCTGTAGTCCAGTCACAAAGAGCAAAGAAGGTCAGATGTGGTGTCCATGCTGTGCTGGTCCATATTCCCTTCCATGTGTTGCTAAAACTAGTTCTGCTTGCCTGTTAAACTAAGACGCATCCTTAAAGGAGTGAAACCGAATGTCACCCCTGTCTTAGTCTGCTCGGCTGCTATAGCAAAACACCACAGACTGGGTGGCCTACATAACACACATGTATTTCTCACAGGATTGGAGGCTGGAGTCCAAGATCAAGGTGCCACAAGATTTAGTTCTTGGTGCGAGCCCTCTGCTTGCCTTGCAGACAGTCACCTTCCGGCTGCGTCCTCACATGGCAGAGAGAGGAAGCGCTGGTTTCTCTTCTTATAAGGGCACTAATCCCATCATGGGTCCCCAGCCTCAGGACCTCCTCTAAACCTAATCACCGCCCGAAGGCCTCACTGCCAAAGACCATCAATTGGGGGGTTAGGGCTTCACCAGGTGAATTTTGAGGGACACCAACATTCAGTCTAGAAAAATCTCTTTTAAGGAGTCTTCCCTGAATCTCTAGAAACTTGAGCAGCTACATGCAATGTGCTTCCGTAATCCTTCATACTTAAGTAGCGTGTGCAGGATGTATTAGCGTGACCGTGACTTTTACTAACCCGTGAGCACCTTGGTGGCAGACGATAGGTCTTGGTTGCTGTCTCCTCAGTGGGTACAGGGCAGGGGGGTACCCAGCTGTGGTCAGTAAACGTTTGAGAAGAACAGAGAAGAGAGCAGGGAGGCCCTTCTCTGACCCGCAGGCTACTCCTCACTCACCTAGGTCTTTCTTTTCAGCTCATGAACACGCTAACTGAACTCAGGCTGCCTGAATCTCAGCAGGAATGTTTGCAGGACCCGGCTATCCTTTAGTTGGAGAGAAGTTCCAACATGTCCACCCAGAAATTAGAAACCTGAACATCCCCAGCTCTTCAGAGTGTTTAGTATGTTGTGGTCTTTGAACCCCAGTCTGAATTGGACACATCTGTCTTCAAAAGAACTGAAATTCCAGCATGAAAGCCAGGAAGGAAAATAGTGTCCTCACATTCAGAAGGCGGGTTCCCAAAGTGTGAATCTCTCTGTGTGTCAGGATTGCATCCTCACTGTATGGACCCCCAGGCTGACGCTTTCTCACTTCGCCATCGGTATTCTCAAAGGAACTGCTCCATCATCAAGGTTCTCTGCGATCTTTAAAGCAAAGACTTATATCACAATCATATTTTATAAGCAATCGCTAATATATTTCAATAGAGTGATGACATGTCTTTTCTGAAGCTTTTCTTTAATTAAAGTGGTTTTTTGGTATCTTTTTTTTAAATTAAAGTTTATTGGGGTGACAATTGTTAGTAAAGTTACATAGATTTCAGGTGTACAATTCTGTTACATCACCTATAAATCACATGGTGTGTTCACCACCCAGAGTCAGTTCTCCTTCCATCACCATATATTTGTCTGAAGCTTTAAAATAAATGTAATATGTTTAGAAAGTCTTGCTGCATGATTATTTTCATCCTTTTAACCTGGCCCCTATTACTGAGGGTGACATTAGCAAGAGCAATAACAGTAACTACGATTTTGAGCATGTATCATGTGCCAAGAACTATACTAGGTATTTGCGATACAAATATGTTTGCATTTTGCCATTGGATGCTCTAAAACTATCTGAGGTTCATATACCCAACCTATTTTGCCAATAAGAAAATTTAGACTCAAGGCAGTGTCTGAGGGCAGACAGAGAAGATATAAGTTTTAGGGGAGTCAGGAAGAGGCCTCAGTTCCCAGCTCACTGTTGGCCAAAGGTCCCCCTTAGTGAGTCTACCCCATTCTGCCTCCTTGGGATAAAGTCTTTTGTTCCCAATGAGAAACGAAGTAAGTGTAGCTGAGGTTGCAGAATCAGTGACTTACAATGAGACTAAGACACAGTGATCAGTAACTATCGTTTCTGAGGGGGGGAGGAACATTGAACCAGGGACCATGGACGACTAAAGAGCATGACCCAGATGATGAAGGCTCGTTGGACTGAAGATGAGAGTAGATCAATAATTGTGACATTTTCCTGTTGGTCCTGTTATCCACGCCTCCACGCCTTTATCCCTTCAGCAAGTATTGTATCTGTGCATTACACAGGATTAGGTAAAATGCCTATCTTCATAAATATACCTCCACATCACATAGAAGTTTTCAAGAAATGAAATATTTCAATAAGTTACCAATTACCCATTTTTTTCTATACTGTGGCTGAACATCGGTGTCTTTATGTTATCAATAAAGAAGAATAAACACATGTAAATGATTCTTCCACAATTTCGCAGGACCTCAGGGTAGATCTGTAAGGCACCTCAAACCCTCACACCACTTTTCTTTGTGTAACTCAGGCCACTCGAGTCCCCGCCAGGCTCTAGAACCATGCCAGAGTCATCGAAAGGGCGATGGAAGGAGCCTTTGGTTAAATACTTGATGATCTGGCTCTGCTCAGAGACCCTGCTCAGAAGTGAGGGTTCTGCCCTGCCCAACCCTGGGACCCAGCACCCACTGCCTAGTTCTGTTCTGATAAAGGCAGAACCCCCCCGCCCCCCGTCCCCACCCCGCAGGACTGGGTCCATGCTCTTTGTTCTTCCGGTTCCCTCTTTTTGCAGTGATTCCTCCCACTTTTTGTCAAGGCTCTCAGTTGCCCAGGGCCTGCTTGCATTTGTTGGTATTGCCTCTTCTTTCGAGAATACATGGTGATGTGGGATCCATCATCACATCTTCTGCTTTCGTTGGGGAAAAAAAGAGTGGAGAAATACCCTGGCCTCAGAGCTGCTTTGTATTTTTTTTTAAAACAAAATTAAATTTTCTCCTTCAAGTAGAAAAGAGATGCTTCCAGTTAATAAAGTTTCTGAATGAGACTTCTAATATTGTAATACCAAAACCCTGAACGGTCAGTGAATATTTGTCAGGGCTGATCTAAAACCCACAAAACACATATTCTCCATGTGTGACAGAACAGTAAATGCCACGAATGCCAGGATTTTATAGAAGTTGGAAACTAATGAATGTCCATAAAACTCTGAACCATACAGATTCTCCTCATCAGGTAAAAAGAAAGAACAATAACTACAGACATTCATCCTTAATGCCATGGTTTCCATCAGTAACATTTAGGTCATCTAAAATATAACGTCCAGGGGGGAAGAGAGAGAGAGAGAGAGACACAGAGAGAGAGAGAGAGAAATGGATTGATGGGCAGGTAGATAGATGATATATAAATGGATGAATAGATGGATAGATAATTGATGATTAACTTTGTTTGAATGAACAGACATTTTCCTTCGTCATCACTACCAGCACTCAGAAGTCATCACAAAAAGGGATCTGACACTACAGACCAGCTAAATATCAGAAAAGAGATTTCAGTGTGAGGAGCTGCCTCATTCTGCCCATGTACAGTCACCACCCGGGGCAGAAGTAAGGAATCTGAGGTGACAGATGCTGTTCTCATGGGACAGGTCCACCCCTAGAATCAGAGCCCTGGTTATCAGCAGGGGGCCTCTAACTCTTTTTGATTCTGGACCCTTCAAGGAGCCAAGGGTTTCATTTGTTTTCCCTGCCTGGGAAATCAAAAACATCAGGAATGAGCGAAGCAGAGTAAGTCACTGGGAGGAATTCAGCTACCTCTATTCCGAGAGCCAAGCATGCAGGGGTATGTCTGATCACCTCGCTCCTACCCTGTCTTCCCTGCAGAGGCTGGCCAAAGCCCATCTGGAGTGATGAAAGATGAGAGTTGCTGGGAAGGATGGAGGAGGAGGGGCTGACAGTGAGATATGGCTTGCCTGCCTACATAGTAAAGGCGGCAGCTAAGGGAAAATCTGAAGGTCAGGGCCCCGGGAGGTGAAGACGAGGTAGAAAGTAGGCCAAGGTGGGAGTATGGAGGGTGTTTTGCATCAGATTAGTTGAGGCAAAATGGAAAACATAAAGGAATACACATACGTCCTGGGATATGAGCTCCATGTATAAGTCCAAAAACTGCCTTATTTCAGGTTGAGGAGAGGTTGGCCTGCTCAGGAGCCTCCACCAAGGTCACCTGTGAGGTCTCCTGTCACCTCAAGGTCTGCCTCAAGGAGCCCAGAGGGAAGCTTGGGGAGAGCAAGCTTCTGTTTGTGCAACTTTGCTCAACATACATCACATCTTCAGGCCAGCCTCTATCCTGGTACCCACTTTGCAGAGATACAAGCATTCAAATAAAGTTTATATGCCTCTTGACTGACCTAGGGCAAGAATGCAATCACATGCCCATTCAAATAAATACAAGCAAGGCAGTATTCTTTAAGTGTGTGTTATGTTCCAAATTTCTTTTTACCGTGCGAGGTAGGCATTCTTATTCCCATTTCACAGATGAAAAGATTGAGGCTCAGGGATAGTAAGTCACTTGCCCAAGTTTCTATAATGAATCAGAAGCAAATCAAGATTTTAACACCAGCAACCTTAACTATACCAAGTTCCAAGGACTGTGTTCTTTTCACCATACACTTGTCTCTGAATTAAAAGCAGGAAAGGGGCTGAGAAAAAGGGAGGAAAGCTGAGTGACATGGGGCAGTTTTAGCATTTTAACACAGAATAGGAATAGATAGTATTGTTGGGAGACAATTTTCTATGCGTCTTACACATTCCTGCATATCTTGTGAGCAGAGACACTGACTGCCTTTGTTATGTACCATCTTTTTAAGGCTGGAGAGCAGACAGGCTTGGAAGATACAGTATCTCGCTCTAGAGCAGGGGTGTCCAAACTGCGGACTGTGGGCCAACTGCGGCCCATGATCCATTGTTAATTGGCCCGCAGCAAATTCCAAAAATATATTTAGTTTAAATAAACCAGGTGAGGCAATACGTACTTCACCTTGAGTGAGTGGCCCGGCTGTTTGTGTATTTTACCGCATATGGCCCTTGGTGAAAAACGTTGAAAAGTTTGGACACCGCTGCTCTAGAGCAATGGGCAGGCATTTGCTTACTGTCCAGCATAAGAGATTCAGCTTCCTAAGCTGATGGCTCCTCTTCTGTGACTCACCCTCTAACTTGTGCATGTGTCGCCTGGTCCTCTTTGCATTGACCCTGGGAGCCTGGGCAAGGGAAGCTGACACAAATGTGAAGCTCATGCTGGGTCCTGTGCCAGGAGTAATAAGGTGCTTTGTCGCTGACCCAGGAATGTCATGTCTTCTGCCAACATGCAGAAAACCTTGGCTGATTAACTTGTTAGATGGCAAGTCGGGTACCATCTCAGACTCCAGCACACTGGCAGCTTCCCGGGCAAACAGGGAAAATGACCCGAGAAATCCACACGAACATCCTCCTCCTTGTCTCCTGCCATCAAAACAACATCTAGAAGCCACTCCAGAAAGCATGCAGGTAGTTTGCACATCCTCAGATAATGCATCCTAGGAGATACCTTGGCTGCTAACGAGCCATTCTCACCAGGTCCCAGCTCCTGAACGAACACCGAGGCTGCCGTGTAGCTATAATACAATGAGGGTCCTTGACTAAGTGCTTAAGAATGGCAGACACTTCTGAGAGCCGTAGATACATTCTTTTACTGACTCTGGATAATAACTCTATGAATTAGGAACGATTGCTTCTCCGAAAGGTTAACGAACTCACGCAGATCACGTAGTGCATCTGCACCCATGCCTGCCGTCAGCAGCCTGCCTGGAAGACTCTCGTGCCAACAGTGAATTCAGCGCATTTCCTCAAACATATTCCTGTTTAATTCTTTAAAACAATTCCTTAGACAAAGAACTTGGTGCTAGCAAGAAGAAGCAAATGCTGCTCAGGGTGGAAAAAAACTGATTTAGCTAATGAGGAACACTTGTTCAAGCAAAGAAGCACTGTGGGGCAAATGAAACTTTATTTTTTTTTTCTTAATTATCTGACGTCTATGTTAGGGTAATCCAAACCTCCCCACAGAGAGGATGCAGTCTGCATAACCCTATCCCCCCCCCCCTTTCCCAATTGCAGGGTATGTGAGGACCTGGGAGTGACCCTTTCGGAGTGAACGAAGCCATGACTCCAAAAAGCTTAGGCACTGAGAACGCCATTTGCTGGGCCAAGATATAGAACTGACTCCTTACTTAGCTCATGCGACAGTCAGGGCCGAGGCCAGGCTGCACATAAGGGCCTGCCCGCTGCTCATGCGTGACTGCCACTCTTCAAGGTGTCGTGCCTTCTGACAAAGTCCACGTTGGAGAAGCGGTATGCGGCCCTTCTGGAAGGTTGGCAAGGGGACAGGCGCTATGTTCAGACAGGTGGGATCCCTCTGTCACCGGCTGAGGGATCCCAGCAAGGACTGTTAGCATCTCAGACGTGGCTCATTCATGAGCAGGGGTTCTCTGTTCAATAGATGGTGATCAGCTGTGAGAATCACTGTGAATAATGAGGCTTTATATGAGTTTCCTAGGGCTGCCCTGATGTGCTACCGCAAACCGGGTGGCTCGAAACAACAGAAACGTATCCTTCCACCGTTCTGGAGGCTGGAAGGGCAGAACCATGCTCTCTCTCTTAGCTGCATAGCTCCAATTTCGGCCTCCGTTACATGGCTGTCTGCCCTCTGAGTGCCGTCAAACGGCCTGCTTTTCTCTGTGTGTGTCTGTCCCCATGTCTCTTCCTCTTCTTATAAGGACATCAGTCATGTTGGATGAGGGCCCACCCCAGCCCAGCATGACCTCATTGTAATGTGCACCTTAACTCTGTCTGTAAAAACCAGTTTCCAAATAGGTTGCACTTACAGGTAGCAGGGCTTAGGGCTGGAGTGTATGTATTTGGGGGACACAATTCAACCTGCAACATTTTTTCATGATAACGTGTCCAAGTTTGAGAGCCATATAGTTATCCAGCATCTATTATAGTAGGAAAAAGTCAGAATAATGTCCTTGTCCGGCATTTGTCCTCTTCCTTTGTCGACTACACCCCAGGCATTCTAGCCTCCTTTCGGGTCCCTAAACACGCCAGCTGTTTCTAGCCTGAGCTCCTTCAGCCTGGAACACGCTTCCTGGAACCTTTGCACGTCTGACTCCTTGTTCCTCAGAGTCTGTTTAAATACCAGCCGCTCTGTGAGGCTTTCCCAGCTGCCGCCTTTATTCTCTACTTGAGTGGTCCATTCCGCTCCTTGGTGACACTCAGGATTTGTAGATTGCAATTTGTTTCTTTGTTCAAGGATTATCACCTGCCACCTCACCGGTGTGTACACTATATGTGGGCAGTAGTCTTAGTCTGTTTTTCCTACTCTTATAAAGACTGGCACGGTACCTGGAATGATGCTGAAATTCAGTCAGTAGCAGTTGAATAAGTGAATGTATGAAGGAGACGTTTTCATGAGTCAGAGAAGGGGGACGTACTTACAGCCAGCCCCGGGAATGACTCCTGCTGTCACGGTTCGTGTGTGCCATCTCCTGCTCATCACACAGCAGTATTGTGTCCTGGCTAAGACTGTGGGCGTTGGAGTCAGACAATGGTGGCCTAGTGCTGGTCCTTCCCCAGAGGTCTCATGTGACCCTTGGCCTGTTGCTTAGCTTCTCAGAGCCTCTGGGTGTGTCGCTTTGACTTCATCAGGTTATCGTATGACATTCACTTAACAAACAGTCACTGAATATCTCGGTGGGCTCCATGATAAAATAGGATGAGGCACATACAGTGCTTCGCAAACTTTGTGGCATGTTGGAGGTGCCGAGTAAGTGGCATTTTGCTCAACTGAGTACCTACTACGTGAAGACAGAGCACGTGAGGAGATCACCAGAGGTAGTATGAAGATGACCAGAGAGACCAAATGTCCTCGGCACCCTTTCTCTCTGGAGGTGCCCCAGTTTGCCCACCCACTGTGACCAGAGAAATCTCCACTCTGCACCCAGAGAAACGAAGGTTAGAGGGGATAGTGGGAAAAAGAATGCAAGGGAATCTTACCCAAGTAAAGCGCTAACTTGTTACTGTTGTGTTCAAGGATAGTGGGGGTGGGAGGTTGGCTTTGTCCACTCCAGACATATGAGTCCTATCAGGCAGAGGTGAGTGCTGGGAAGGTGTCCAGGAGAGGTAAAGAAGCACAAGCTTTCACGTCAACATTGGGTAACGATCCAGTTCCTTCCACTTACACGTGGCCGAGAAATAGGCAAAGAATCATATCAAAGTGGGGGTTCATTTGGGAGTAACATGGAACCCACTGATGTGCCACCTCCTTTGTTAGACACTCAACCACGTTATTTCACACGACCATCACATCACCTCTTCTCGTCAGGCATCAATTAGCCCCATTTTGCCGATGTAGAAAATAAATCCTGGGGGATCCGTTACATTTCCTAAGGACAACCAGCTACTAAGTCGAGCAGGGGGTGGAACTAACCTCCGCCTGCATTCCTTTTGTTTCCGACACTCTGTATCCCTCCCATAGCCAAGATTCCTGGGTGTGGAGTTTTTGAACCACAAACAGGCCTGAGTTATAATTGGGTTGTTCAACGTGTAAATGTCTACATTGGCCATTTTTATTCCATCACTTTTTATAGGGCACAGAGTTCTTTGAGTTTATTGGCACAGAAGACGTTCTGCAGTGGCACAGGCCTCTTTTAGGACTCCGTACCATCCAAACCATATTAATGAAATATTGTTTTATCTTTGGGATGCCAGAAGGAAAACAGTGATGCAGAGAAGGCTAGACCAGGGTTTCTCACCCTGAGCACTGCTGACATTTGGGGCTGGATCATTCTCCGACTTACGCACTGCGGGATGTCTAGTACTATCCCGGGCCTCTACCCACATACTAGCAGCACCTCCTTCCCCAGTATGTGACAAGAAAGAATGTCTGCAGATCTTGCCACAGGTCCCTTGGGAGGGAGCTGGTAAAAATCACCCGATTGTGAAACAGTAAACTAGACAAATATGGGTTCAAATTCTTAGTCTACAGTGTTTGTGGCTTTGGGAAAGTTACACACCCTCTGTGAGACTCTGCTTCCTCATGCACAGGATGGAGATATTAATTCCTATCTTGTAAGGTGACTGTGAGAATTGAAGAGGTAATGCACGTAAAGCACATAGTATGTGGGCCCTCAGCTGATGCCCAGTAAGTATGTACTTATTTTTGTTAGACTTGATTAGCTTCCATTATGCCCACATTGGAGGCTCTTTCTTCCTTTATCTCTGTGGAAGGCCAGGGACACTCTTTGAAACTGGTGCTGCCCATTCCATGCGAATTGCTTTAGTGTTTATAAATAACAGCCGTCAAGTATGTTGTGCCCATTAACTCCTTTCAATCTTTAAACCACTTAACTGGGGTCTGACTGACATCAAATGCTGGGCAGATTTAATGCAAACAACTTGATATATTTGGAGAGAAGCATCAAGCTATGAAACCATCAGCACGATCTGTGCCATAAACATATCCCTCACCTTCTGAAGTTTCCTTCTAATCGTTACTACACTCTTACAAGGAACGTGGTGCCATTGCCAATTCAAAAAGACGGAAGCAGAATTAGAGACATTAAGGAAGGTACCCAAGATCACACAGCGACAAAGTATGGTTCAGACTCTGACTCAACAACCCAAGATGCTTACTAGTATCCGATCTTCCTTCTGCATGTGCCCAACAGGAACGTCCTGAGCTCGGTACTGAGGACAAGGTCTCTTTCGCTAAGAGGTTACAAGAAAAAAATAAGCCATTGCCTTAAGTGGAATGAACACATTTTATACAGTGGGACGATCATAGGGGTATGGAGCATAAAGGAGGCGTATTTATCTCATCTGGAAAGTTCTGGGGAGCTTGCTAACAGAAGAGATACAAAGAGAACCATGACAATCTGTAGTTAGCTAAATAGAAGAGGGAAATAGTCCAGATGAAGGTGGCATGGGTGCCATCTCCCAGCACTGAGAAAGAACATGAAGCACGGGGGTCATTTAACATGGATGGCGTGTGAAGGGCAAAGAGAGAAGGTGTAAAGCATGAGAAGGGAGGTAGGCGGGGGTCAGGCCACCGAGGGAGGTGCCTGACTGTGGTTTTCAGAGCTCTTCCTCTGGGTCACGGGGCTTCTTGACCGTTTCAACTCTCTCCTGTGTCCTACTTCTCACATCGGCCCCCTCATTTCTCTAATGGTCCAACAGGACACACAGGACTCCATTTCCTTGTGCAGGCTGCAGCTGTGAAGTTGACGTTTCATACTTTGGCGAGTGGAAAGGCTCTCATGGTAAAGTTGACCCAGGGATGACCATGTCCTTTGGCCAAAAGACCAAATGCAGAAACATTGACAAGACTGCTGCACTTCATATGAGACCTGTGACCAACTACAGATTACCGGGTCCTTCCCAGAAGCCTGCATGAAAACAGATGTCCACCTCAGCCCCCGAAGCAGAAGCAGGGCTCCTGATAGGCTGAGGGCAGAAGGAAAGTGGGCACATCAGTTTGGGAGGCTGGGGTGACTGTAGCAGGATGACTCTCTGCACAGATTTATGTTGATGTTGGCAGGCTCGCAGGGGCCATTGCTTTCTGAGGAGGAAGGCTCCTCAACAACACCTTCAGCACGTGAGGGTTTTGCATCTCGGCCAGTAGGCAGGCAGGCTGCCCTGTCCCTCACATTTTAAAACTTTCAAATAAGAAATACATTTAATTACATTAAATTACATTAATTACAAATGTTCATTACATTTCAAACTTGAAAAACCTAAACGATCCATCTGGCTGTTCCACAACGTGTACACGTATAAAATGGTCACTGGGTTGAACTCAAGACTTGTGGAGTTTTTCTTCGTATCCCCCGCACCTTGAACATAGTAGGTACTTGGCGAATGGTGGTGTTTGGGGGGGGGCAGGGAACAGGAAATGAAATTGTAATCCCTATGGTAGCATAAAAAATGTCTTGTCCATCTTTATTTTTCACAGCTCCAATCACCACTGATAAAAATACGAGGTATCCAAAATATCTCTGGATTAATTATTCCCAAAGGATATTATGTTGCATTTGTTCTCATTTTGAAAAAAGCAGGGCAAATTGGAAAAAGATTGTTCCAAGGGAGGAAACAGTAACAAATCTGGAAGTCAGAGAGGTCCACAGATATACACACACATACACACACACATGCTGAAGTCACACATTATTCAAGGGTAAGGTTTTTAAGTCACCACATAAATAACAAATCATTTGTAATACAAAATTACCCTTGAAAAACTCCCTAAAGAAGGAAGAGAAGAGGAAGGAGCAAGAGGAGAGTGATGCTTTTGTAATGCCGCCTGAGCTATCAGGGAAGCAGAGGGCTTGGAATTGATATCCTGCTGACTGTTAGGGACAGGGTGCTGGGACGAAAGTGATGGGGAGAGAGGGGAGGTCAGAGATTCCACTAGATTCTTCGATGCCACCCAACCAAGCTACCGGAGAGGAGATGGGTTGTTGGAGTTTTCACTGCATGTTTCCCAGTCTCCACAATGACCACATACAATCAAGTGAGTTCAAGCCTGTCCAATAAAAAAAAAGTCTAGAAGTTTCTCCAATTAAAAACCAATATAGTCAAGAAATGATACCTTTGTTACTCTGTAGAACAGCCTTTGAAGGGAGGTTATGTTTGGCTCACTCTGGGGGCTCTAAGATCTACCTGACCCCTCTCATCAGGAAGTACATAGGAAGTTTTGCATTTGTTTTCAGATCCTCACAGTTCCCTGCAAATCCATCCATGGATCTTCCTATAGAAATAAAAGGTTTGCCAATGAATTGCACATAGAAATAGCTCTGTGAAGTAAACAAAACTCCTACCTTGAAACTTTTTTTTTTCTAAATAGTTTTATTTCTTATGGGTAAGTTCCCATTTTGATAAAGTTACAAGAAAGCTTATCGAATGATGCCAAACAGTCACCTCTGAGATTTTCATACTTCATTAAGGTCAGTGAGGAAGCGTCAGGGGAACGGAAAGGTGACACTGGTTTCTCCGTGGGTGAGTTTGGACACGACATTTCTCCTTCTCAAGTTGCAGTTCCTTCATCTGTAAAATGAAAGAACTGTGCCGTATAATCTCTCAAGCTCCTTCCAGCACATGAGAGAATGGACACGTACATCCCACACTCTCCAGAAATGCTGATAATCCATCCCTATTGGAGAGACACCAATAGCTAAACTTTGATGTTTATGTGACTAGAAGAGCAAGCTCTTTCTGCAGACAAAGCAAGAATGAACAGAGACTATGTTTCGACGGAGAACTGAAAATAAATCAGTTGTCTCATGTTCTCTCCACCTCCGCTTTAGAGAATTAAAAGCTGCACTTGAGTTTGAAAAATTCCTCAAAGTTATCAGTAGTGGCAGAAACTTAACCGTAGGAAACTACGAAGATCTCTCAGAAAACACAGAAGGGAAGGCGGGTCTGTTTCCCTCTCGGTGGACTTCATCACCCCTTCTATTGACTATTACTTTTCTCGTAAGATGAAATCTGGCCAAAGCTGCATAGGCAGGGGTGGGGGGAGGTGAACCATCATTTGTTTTGAGGATTATTTCAGGCCAGGAATTGGGCATAGGTTATTTCATTTCTCATAGGAATTCATGTGAATGAGGAAGAAACAGGAATTTAGTGGTGATAAGAAACTTGCACAAAATTTTCTGAACAGAGAACATCAGAACAGAGCTGTCAGTTCACAAACCCTATGGACTTTTCAATCAACCAGGTTGCCTCCCTGAAGATCTGCTGTGTGACTTCCACAAAGATCTTTATGCATCTGAAAGCAAAGATGACCTAACATGTAACACATGACCCAGACCTGTAATGTCCAACACTGCCCAGAGGGCCACAGATGACGACTACAAAGACTGAAACAACGGTTGACACTGAAAACCGCATTCTGGGGGGAACACACAGTGTCACTCAAGGATAAAGCCCCATAGCAAAGATGAGAATTCCGCGCCAGCCTTCTCCAGTGACCAGCTATGAATCTTGAACAACCACTTAACACATCTCGGCTTCTGTGCCTTTGCCTTTCAAACAACGCAGATGGATGGTATCCTTAGACCCGCTCCTTACTGAACCTTTGTGATAATCAAACAAAATGATATCCTCCAAAGAGCAAAGTAGTGCTTTGTGAATGTAATATTTGAGAATTTTTTAACATATATTCTGGATCTTAATTCCAGATAACTGGAGCCCAAAGCAACTAACCATGTAGTTTCACATTTTGTACCTCACCTATATACAATTCACTATTGGTTGTGTCTGCATTCCCATGCCCACTAAAGAATAAAATAGGAAATAAAAATAAAAGCAGATTCTAGGTCCTGTTTCATTAGAATAGTCGTATGTCCCCTGACTAGCTAGAGCCCCAGACATGAGTTCCTAGGTCCACCTAGGAGACTGAAACTCCTCTGTTTATTTCAGGGTGAACTTCTTTTAGCCTGGCTCTGATGTCTCTTGAATGCCTAGTTTCCAAACATCAAATTGTAGTAAGAATTTAAAGTGAGGAGCTTCCTGTCACATAACTAACAAGCGGTGTTATTACTCAAACGGAGGTCTGCTGGACTTAAAAGGTGATGCTCATTCCACAAAACTACCCGGCCTCCTACAGCAACAAAGACTAAACATGAGAAACAAAGCTTGAAATTCCACTTGTCTGATTAATACAGAGTGCCTATCTGGAGATTTATGTTTGTTTTTCTACTAAATAAATGGTTACATTTCCCCAGCCAAGAATACATTGGGCTAATTAATAACAGCTTTCTTTCAAAGTCTAGTACACAGAAAATATTCTATCCCCAGGGACCTATCCCTCACAAAGGCCATGGATAGACCATCTCAAGAGTTCCTCAGTAAGAGACCCCGAGAGCAACTGCACATTGAGACACTATTGGCCATTCGTACCTTAGCGGAGATCAGCACTGGTGAATTGTCAAGCAGAAAATAACATGGCATGAATGGAGAAAGAAAGGAAGAGAGGAAGAGAAGAGGGAGGCAGGAGGGAGGAAAGGAGAGAGCATGGGAGGCAGGCAGGAATAAGAAGGTAAGGAAAGAAATCTTGAGAGCCTAATATTTTCCGGTACTTGCTGGGTAACATACCCACTGCTTCATTTAACAACATACAGTATTAGGCGTGTGTTTTTTTTTGTTGTTGTTCATTATTCACTATTGATAAATAAAATGTTTATTCAACTATTTTAGACCAACTTGGTGAGCTATAATTTACACACACTAGAAGACAGAGTGTGATGAATTGATTCCTATAGATAAACATCACTATGTCATGACATAGAACATTTCCACCACCTTAAAACAGTCCCTCCTTCCCTTTCCTAGTCAACTCTCGTAAGCCCAAAATTCTGGCAATCACTAACCTGATCTCTTTCTATATAAATTTACTTTTTCTGAACACATCACATGAATGAAATTGCGCAATATGTAGCCATTTGCACCAGGCTTCTTTCACTTAATGTACTGTTTTTGCATTTCATTCATGTAGTAGCATGTCTCAATATTTCTTTTTTCCCCCTGAATAGTATTACATTGCATGGGTAGTCCACATTTCATCCATTCATCTGTTGGTGAATTGTTTCCAGCTTTTGGCGATTACTAATAAAGCTGCTATGAACATTTGTGTAAAGTCTTTGTGTAAATCTATGTTTGCACTCCTTGTGGGCAAATATCTAGGAGTAGAATTCTGGGTTGTATGGTAAGTGCATGACTAAATTTTCAAAAAATTGCCAAACAGTTCTCAAAAATGGTTGCACCATTTTACACTCTCATCAGCCATGTTGAGAATTCCAGTAACTTCACATCTTTGTCAACACTTGTCAGTCTTTTTAATCTCAGGCATTCAGTGGGTTGGTAGCTGTATCTCAGTTTGGTTTTAATTTGCATTTTCCTGATGACTAGTAATGTTGAACATCTCTTCATATGCTTATTAACTGTTCATATCTCTTCTTTTGGGAAGTATCAGTTCAAATATTGTGCCCATTTTTTATTAGGCTATTCATCTTCTTATTGAGTTGTAAGTCCGTGGCTTAATGTTTTTTCTTATCTTAATGGTGCCTTTCAAAGAGCAAACATTTTTAATTTTAATAAGTTCAATTAATCTTTAAAAAATGCTGTTTGTAGTTTTTATCTCTTATTAAATAAAACTTTACTTACTTACAGGTGACAAAGATTTTCTCATATATATTATCTTCTAGCTTTAGGTTTTGCATTGAAGTCTATGATTCTAATCAATTTTTGTATATGGTGTGAGGTAAGGGTCAATAATTTTATTTTCCTCATTTAGATATCTAAAAACTGGTGTGCCTTCATTATTTTTTTTGAAAAAGGATATATTTTCTCCATCAAATTACCCTATTACCTTTCATTGTTTTATTCTATTTCTGGATTTGGCATTATATTTGATTGATCTAGCTATGTCTCTTTTTACATTGTTTTGATGACTGTAGCTTTTAAGTAGTTCTTGAACTAATATAATATAAGTCATCCAACTTTGTTCTTCTTTTTCAAAATTGCTGTGGCTATTATGAGTTCTTTACATTACCATATCATAAAATTTTAAAGTCAGCTTGTCAATTTCTACCCCCACCCACAAAGCCTGCTGTGGTTTTGATATGGATTGCATTGAAGCTATAGATCAATTTGAGGAGATGCAAATTGAAGCGATCCTAAAATATTGAATTTTCCAATTCATGAACACATTATATAATATTTCTTCATTTATTTTATTCAATTGACATTTTAAGAATCTGGATTACATTCTGACTTAGACTTATGTCTAAAGAGATAGCTAAGTGATCACTGAACCCAAAGGCCTAATTTTCTTTGTAATAAACTAGAATATTTTTCATGTGATTGCCCAGTCTTTCTTTTTCACCCAAGTAATAAAACAAAAACAAAAAATATTTTGATTATTAGCCCAGTATCCTCTTCTTTCTTGCTCATCAGAGGTTAATTTGAGTTAAATAATGTGCTGAAAAGAAAGAGATACAAAGCAAAAATGCTGAGTATATTTGAGGTAGAAGAGGATTCTTTCCCTACAGTGCATGTATTCCTATATGCACAAGCGCGGCATATACACAGACCCCAACCAGAGGAGTTAAGAGAAAGATGCTAAAGTAGACAAGGAAAGGGACTGGAAGAGGAAACAGGATTAATAAGTATAATCGTGGACTGGGTGTTTGGGTGCCCTTCAATGTCCTTCAACTGATGCCAGTCATGCCTGTGCATGATGAACTGTGATTCCTGAAGGTGGCGCTGCCACAGGACTGAACTATACAGGCTTCTGGACTTCTAAGGGCACCACATAGTGGAGAGAATGAGAACCCAGCAGAGGTCTGACTACTTGACAGTAAAGCAAAACATAGAGTCCGATCCAAGTCCTGGGCTGGCCTCATTATGAACAGAAGTTAGTCCCAGATGAGTGGAGATCAATCTCTGCCCTACGCAAGCCGGACCACCTCCCACCCCGACACGGAGCCGTGCATATATACAGGAGGAACACAGCACATGTCACACGACCCTCATAGCACTGTGTACAACTATTTTCACGACTAATTTCTCTACAGATAAAGCTGATAGCCAGTAGGCACTGGTACCAGTATGTCTGTATTGGTTATTTATGTACTGAGATATTTCTACATGTGATGGAAACCAAGTGGCTTGATAAACACACATTTCCTCCATGTCTTTTCCCAACGCTAGAGAGCCTCTAACTGCCCCAACTGTCTCAAACACCATGTCTATACGATCCAACAATCGAAGGGTTAAAGCTTGGCACAGACAGCCCCGGTTCCCAACCCTAAGGACGTGGCCTTCACCTATTTTAATTGCTGTTAAACATATTAAACTTTCTACAGAAAGGTTTTAGAAGACATTTGATTTCACCATACCCATTTCCTTAATATTTCTGGCCCATGTATTGATTTCTTATCCTCACAGATACTATCTGGAACCTAGAATATAAATGAGCTCCTCGTGGTTATAAAAAACAAAACAAAACACAACAGCCTCGATCACTTATTAGGTACCTACTATATTCTGATTCTTTATGGGCACAATCTCATATAATCCCCAAATAAACCTACAGAGTAGGCATTTTTGTCCTCATTTTATAAGAGCCTGGGGCTCAGGGTGGTTAAATAACTTCCTCAAAAGCCAACATCTGGGTCTCTTTCCGTGTGAGTCTTTCCCTCATGCCTCACCGTCCTCCCCAATTTGAGTAATGAAAGCCATTTCAAAATAAATTCCCAATTAAAAATATGAGAATCATTCTCGACTGTTCCAATTCATTTAAAAAATGCTAACTGCCCCTCATTTGAAGATGTCATCTTTAATGTGTTTACCAACTCATGATAAAAGTATGAAAGTATTCAGACTATTCTGGCAATCGCCTTGACTGCTTCTCAGTCCAGTGGAGACTGCAGTCACACGTGCTGGGAATGTGAAGTCACCAACTGTAAGCTCTGCACGAATCAAACCATTCACTTTGGTACTCCAACCCTTACATTAGTGTTTTTTATTTATATTCTCAGCCATCATTTTTTTTCATGCTTTTCCATTCTCTTGTTATATAAAATAATACGTAGATTTAATACAGACAGGCTTTGTCACAGTCAGAGGGCTGGATTTAGTAGTTTCTAGGGGGGAATTATTTGGGATAACTAATTGAAACCAAAGTGCATTACCATTCCTTGCCTGCAACAATAAACACTGGGTCTTCAAAGGCTGACCAAGTTTCCAGTGAGTCCCGACAATAGCAGTTGTCATTTTCAAATGATGGTCCTTTTGAAACGCCAAGTGGAGTGAAGAAAAAGTGTGTGCTATTGCTGATTAGACAGGAATATGACTTGCAGAGGCCTATGTTACTCCTTGTCTGCAAATTTTCTGCCCTGATTAATTACAAAGGGTGCCAAAGTGTGTTGACGTTAGTTAAAAGCATTTGCTCTTTTCAGTCTGTCGTTATACCAGAATTAAGGATTTCTGTGTCGAGGTGAGGTCAGGAGGGTTCAGATCTGTTTTCCACTGATAAATCTTTCTGTCCCGTAAGGATTAAAGGAACCCAAGGCTTTCATATGTAAAACTAATACATGATCGCCTGTGTGTATATGTCCCCATGATCAAAGAGCTCTTGGCCAAGTGGGAATGCCTCAAAGAGATAATAAGTAATTTGTTCACTACAAACATTACAATTATCTATCCCTCTACAAAGTACTGAGAATAAATTCTCTAATCAGAGTTAATTAGCATCCTTGTTGCTTTGGGTTTAGCTGACTCGTTCTCTTAAAGGCACATGAACATGCCTTTTCTGAGCCAACTTCTTCAACTCTCAAAGTTACTTGGAGTATCTGCCCACCAATGAGCTCAACCCATTTATTTCAATTTGATGATAATTAATTGAACAAAATTCACTGAGATCCTCCTCTATATTCACTTACTCTTCCAAGCTTTTATTTGCTGATTCCCTACGCTGTCCATGGCCTGTTTGAAGGCTTCATGCCCTCAAATTCACAATCCAACATGGGATGCCATAAAGAGGAATGAGTGTAGGTGCTCTAAGGAGCCAAAAGAGAAGAGAAGGGATGGAAATGACCTCTCTCAGGAGGTGACAGCCAAGGTTGGTTTGGAAGAATGAGTAAGAATTTGGTAGGTTTACATGAGGAAGAAGAGCATTTCAAGAAACATAAACCACAAAACCATGTGAAATGATAACAACAAGAAAAACAACAGCAACTATATATTTAGAGCTACGTGCCATATAGAGCTGTGCACATTCTAATTCATTTAATCGTCACCAAAAATGCTATGGGGTAGGTTCTATTATTATGCCTTTGCATAGACTGAGGAAACTGAGGATGGAGAAAATGCAATAACTGAAACAAGACCCAGAGCTGGTAAGAGGTGAAGTCAAGATTTGATCCCAGGCCATCTGACCCCAGAGTCTATTTGTTATACCAAGTAGGTGCACACGCACTCACACGCGCACTCACACGCGCACACACACACACACACACACACACTTAAAAAATATTTAAGTGTTTCCTTCAAAGGAGTCTCAGTGTGTTGGGATTGATGAGGCATAGACACATCTAATTTTTCCTGCGCTTAATATATTCTCTGCATCAAAGAGTTCTGCAAAGAACATGCAACAAGATAAAGAGCTCTGTTCCAGAAGAAGAGTCAGGAAGGCTCTTTAAGGGGCAAGGGCTTGATTCTGAAGAATGTCAGCTGACCACCCAATGACTCACTTTGTTTTACAAACAAACAAAATATGGATGAAGTGCTTCATGCAGTGCCTGATGTGTGGGACGTGCCTGATTTAGGGGCTGTGCCTCCCCTTTCCCCTTGAATCCAGCCTCCTGCACCAGATCTTTTACAGCTTTCCTATTTGAGTTGATCCTTCTCTTCTCTTGTGCTACCATGGAACATGGAGGGAAAGAGGGAGTCACAATCATTTGTTCATATAATTGCACTTATAGTGATGAACAATTAGAGTAGACTTGGCTCTGCTCTCTCACTCATATGAAGAAACCCTGGGATTAAAAATAGAGTTCGTTCAGATTTGCCTTTACAACAGTGTCTAGTTCAGAATCAAGTTGTCACAGCAGTGGTCCAGGGCCTGAGAAGTAGCTATTTCTATATTAGTCATCTGTTTTTCATGTGATTTCCTCCTTTCATTCTTCTAACAACCTTCCAAAATATGCATCATCATCTTTATTTAATGGATGAGAAAACCGATGCCTATATAGTTGATGTGACTAGTTCATACTCATATATTCCTCGTACTAAAAGAAAGAGAGACTAGGTTTGTGCCCAGGCTTTTTAAAAACTGAATTCACAATGTTAACCATTCCTTCTTGGTAAATTCTCCATCCATTTTAAATGAATTGAGGAATGGCAAAAATCCAGGCCATTTTCCGTTTGTTTGAGGAGAATAGGCGTATAGACTAAGTTTGGAGTAAGAAGTCTTGGCATCAAGTTCCAACTGTGCAATGCTAAACTCAAGTTGTATGACATTTGGCTTCTTCAAGCATCAAGTTCCCCACCTAGAAAAATGGAGGCGGGGGGGGGATATAGTCCTCATAAATACAGATGAAAACTAAGGGAGGTGGTGTATATGAACATACTTTTTTGACTCACCCAAATTGTTTTATTATGTATCCTTGTAGGATAGAAATAAAAATAAAAATAAAAAAAGAAGGCCAAAGACAGGAATTCTGGAGCCTACTCAGGGACAAGTGGTCGTACTTGCTTGTTGGTCTTTTCACCTGGAAAGTTAGCGGTTTGGGCTAGGTGGTTTTCACATTTCTTATCCAGCAGGGGAAGTCCTTTTGCAAGTCCTAACACATGGCAAGGACCAATCCATGCATCTATCTGTGCTTGACCATGAAAGCTTTCCAATACCCATGGCTCTGACCATCAGGGTTGGAAAATGTTTGGGCTCAACAATTGTGACAGTCGAGGATCCAGTGACCCTGTGTTTCAGGTTATCCACGTAGAACAACAGCAGTGGATACAAAAGGGATACCGGATTTTGACACCTAAGCTCTGTTATAGCTCCATAAAAGCCAGTCATTGTCATGGACAATAATCCAAATCAGGCATCAACGACCATGTGGACCATTTCTGTGAAACCAGAAGTGTTTCACAGGCCCCACTCATTCTGACCTTAGACGCCCAATGACATTCTCATATTGCTGATCCACCAGCCTTCCTGTATGGTCATCTTTGATCCTTCCACTTCCCTTGCCCTCTAATCAAGCCATCATAAATCTTACGGATTTTAATTTCTGACATATATCTTGAATCCCTCTACTTCTTTCCATCTCCACTGCCATTTTCCAAAGCCAAGACACTTAGCTTTGTCCAGACAGGAGGGAACAATAACTTGCCCCATCCCATCTACTCTCCACATAGCACCAAATAAGCTCTTGATCCCCAAATGGCTGTTAGATAAAACTGAAATCCTAACTACAGCCTACAAAACCCGCTTGACCACTGGGCTCTCGCCACATTGGCCAAACTTGACTCACAGGCCAAGACCTTTCCCCTCTCTAGCCTTTGCACTTACCCTTCTATTTAGAATGTTTTTCCCTCATCTTCTTTGCTGGCTCACTCCTCTCCTTCAGCCTCAGATCAAATAAACATCCTTCCTCCCAGGAATCTTCCCTGAACATCTCAATTTCTTCCCACCTATTGCTTAAGCTGCATATTCCCTCCCTAACCCTAATCACACGTCACATTTATTTATTTGCTTGTTTGGTGTCTCATTTACCCACTAGAATATAACGCCCATGAAAGTTAAAGGACCTTATTGTTTTCATCCACCATTATAATCTCAGTGTCCGGAACAGTACCTGGGGTCCAAAAGATGCTTGCTAAACATAGGCCGAGAAACTCTGGCTTAGAATAATTGCCCTTAGGGTGGCAAGAGAAAGGAAGGAATACAGCTCATTCTTCCCACTGGCACAAGGTAATTTAGCACTATTCAGGGTAAGCTATTTCCAACTTTATGAGATGCTCTGCCTACAGGGATCGGGTGGTGAGGTGGAAAAGTGTCTCCTAATATTTTGCTAGGAGATAAACAAATAGAAAAATGAACTTCAACAGAAATTCACTTTGCAACTAACTTCTTTTTGCACGATGCACTTACTCTTAATATTTTTGAATGTCAAATAATGAAGTATCCACTCTGTGTAGGTTCCATGATATACTAGTGAACATATGGACTATTCTGCTCTCATGAAGAATATTGGAAAATAAACATAAGTCAGCCAATCATAGGAAACATCAAAGGCGGAAGGAAAATCATCTAAAATGTTGTCTGCACCAGATTTTTAAACATTAAGATCAAAGTACATTCTCAGGAATGTTTTTTTATTACCGTGTCCTATGGAAAGGGGTTCTTCAACAGGCGCTCTGTGTTTCAACAGTTTCTCTTTAACATGGTAAAGGAGTTATCAAAATATTTAAAATAGTTAAGTGTGTTAATTCAATATTATAATTGTAATATAAATAGTTTATAATTCCTGAAACTCAAAACTAGGCTAGCTATAAGCTTGAAATGATTTTAAATATATGTCTTTTTCCAAAGTGCAACAGCCAAACAAATGGTAGCTGGGATGAGTGTTCCATTTTCATCACGAAACTGTAAATCCATCATTTGTGAGGGGACTGTAAATTATGCATTCGGGAAATTCCTCTCACTGGGCCTGCTGGGGGACTCCAAGAAAAGCAGTAGGAAAAATGACTTACTACCTGTGAATGCTGACCTGAAACTTGTACAGATACTTCACTGCTAGAGAGAGGAATTGGCAGAATGTGTGATTCAGCAGCAGAGTTCAAAAAGAAATTGTAGGGGTGAGAAAGAGGAGACAGAGATGGCAAACTGATTCCAGCGTTTCTTCTCTCCCCCTCCCCAATCAAAAACACCTCTAGAAACCTAATTTGCACTCCTCAAAATACAACTATTTGACACATCAGGGACTTATAAACTATAGCATACAAAGGACTCAGGGATTGTCTGTGTTTTCTGCATACAGTTCTTGGTAAACGTGTGTGTTTGTATATTAAGTGCTGAATGAATAATACACAAAGTGTGTGAAAAAATGAATCAACTCTGAGATGATTAGTTAGGATTTTGTCATATGTTGTACAGACAATAAATAAAAAATGCTTAACAAATGGGAATATGGGAATGGATTGTTTTCCAATGTGTCAAGAGTAGCCCTTCCCTTAGATTAACTGAGGCTTGAGTCAAAAGGGACACCGTTGGTCATCTCTGAACAGAGCTGTGGTCACAGAAAGTATCGTAAGTTATTTTTCTGCAACATGAAAGTATTAACACCTATCTCATACGATAAACACATCAGTTAATGTAGACACTGTATGTGAAGGGGCTGGAGCACAGACGTGCTCTGTCAACGTGTCCAGAATGAAAACAAGTAGGAAAAAACATAGACGGGCTTGCTCCATGTAGCCCCAGAACAGAGACACAGAACTCATGTGACAGCCTGAAAAGGAGGGCAAGTTTGGCTTGGCGTGGAAGAATGAGTAGGAATTTGGTTAATATGTACAGTAGTTTAGAGACTAGGCTTGGAAATCTAACCTTGTGTGACCTTGGGTAAATAACTTGACATCTGTGAGCTTCAGTCTGCTTGTCTGTAAACTGGAAATAACATTAGTACCTTGCTCAGTATATAACTAATAAAAGCAAAACGCTTAGGATAGGTCTCACAGATTAAAAAAAAAAAAGCACTCAATAAATGTTAGTTATTATGGTATTATTACTACATATAATAATTATTAGCAAGGACTCCCCAACACTACACTTATTCAGGGATGTGTGGGAGACAGTGAGCTCTTACCAGCAGTCGTATTTAGCCAGAACCTGCAAAACCACCATTGGAGAAAGCCATGCCTTGGCGAGAAGGTTGCTAAGACCCCACGCATCTCTTGATTCTAGTCCTAACTGGAAGCCAACTTTTTACCTGCTGAAATATGCAGGACTTTCAGAGAAACCTCCCACTTTAAATTCTCAGCAGAGCCAAGTCATAAAATTGCACTTATTTCTCGGGTCCACTTCTTGGCAGCCAGGCCTTTTAAGCATCCTGCAGCTACTCCCAAAGCCTCAGCAGCATCTTAGAGTGTTTCCCATCATGGTACCTAATAAAGTGCAAGACAAATTGGTAGCCAGGGGAGAGAAGTGTCTTGTGTTACATTTGGTGCTCCTTTAACCAGTCCGTCTGTGATTTACAACTCAACAGAGGGGTAGGGTTATAATTCAGGGGTGAGGGAGCTGGGTGAGTAAAATGTTGAGAATAAAACTAGGAACACCACACAGCAGCTGCACACACTAGAGACACTCAGCTATTCTGTTTGCCGGAAGCAGAGGCTAAGAAAACAAAGTGGAGGCAACAGAGGAGATAATCTGAACACGTGACTGAACATACTACATAAATAGACTGGGGAAAATTGCAAGAGTGCACAACCAGTTTTGCTTGTTAGACCTAAAATCATACTGGACGCTGCCTGGACCCCATACAAAATTTAGCCTGTGAAACTTCATCTGTGAAACTAATTCTGATGGGAAAAAAAAACACCTCAATAGATACTTTTATAGGACTTGGGTACTTCCCCTCAAATGTCAAGTTTGTACACTTCTTTTCAAAACTGGAATCTCCCAGATCTCAGAATTTGGGAGCAGAAATTTTGATGCTTTAAAGAAATATTTTCTTAAATGTTTTGTTCATTAATCATTATTCTAAAAGTGCTCATATATCTTCTTAGCATTCTTTCTAAAAAAAAAAAAAAAAAAAAAAAATTAACTGTTTTTTTTAGCCAGGAGATCTAAGGACAAAATTATATCTTAGCTGAAAAGATGACATATTTTTAATTAAGCTATAAATTGTTTGTCCAAATAAATGAAAGTAAAAATATGCTTTCCTTAATACTAGCTGATTTTTCCTAATTACACTGAGGAATGTTGCATCTCAGGTTAAAATAAAATACTTAGAGGCCCACAAATCTAATGCATAATTTTAGTTCTGTGGTTAAGTATCTGCTTGGAATACACATGAAACAAAACTCAATGGTAAAAAATCCGGGCCTAACTTTCTACAACAAAGAAAATGTGTATGAGAGGGATCATGGAGCCGGGTATGATGGACAATTGGGCCCATCTTATCCAGACCAGGTCACTGTCAGTTCACTGTGGGATGTATAGGTTCAGCCTCTGAACTCTTTAAATAGCATTTTGTAAAAGGTGAAAGATTTATGTGACCTGAAGAGAAACTGGAATATGTTCGTTGCAGCATTATTCACGGTGTCCAAGACCTGGCAACAACCTAAGGGGCCTTCGACAGATGATTAGATAAAGAAGATGTGGTACATATGCACAATAGAATACTACTTGGCCATAAGATGAAACACTGCCATTTGCGACAACATGGATGGATCTTGAGATTATCACGCCAAGCAAAATAAGTCAGACAGAAAAAGTTGAGAACCATATGACTTCACTCATATGTGGGATATAAAACTGAAAGCAACAAATGAACAAGACAGACAAACAAACAAAACCTCATAAACACAGACAGCAGTTTGCCAGAGGGCAAAGTGGGCAGAGGGGTGGTAGAAGAGGGTAAAGGGGGTCAAAAATATGGTGACGGAAGGAGAATTGACTTTGGGTGGTGAACACACAATACAATATACAGATGATGTATTATAGAAATGTACACTTGAAAACTATATAATTTTACTAACCAATATCACCCCAATTAATTTAATTAAAAAATAAAATAAATAAATAAGAGAAACCAAAGGACTTATAAACAAACAAACAAATAGCACTTTGGTGGAGGCCAAACTCCACTGAGTGACAGGTCACTTTCTTCAGATAAGAATCAGGAAACTGAATTTAAATCTCTACATATGCCCCATCCACCGTCCATGTCCAACAGAAATTACACCTGTCCTGAAAAGAATGCTGTGGTCAATCATTCTAAGAATGTTTAAATCATCGCATTTTGTTCCATGATGATTTGAATTCAACAAGATAAGACATCGCTCAAATATTACTGAAATATAACAGGCTGATTTAAAAAAAAAAAAAAAAGACATTTCCCAGGGATAAAAACACCGGGTGGAAAGCCTCCTGTTTATGGGAATTGCTGAATGTCTTAAACCTTCACTTCTAAAGTTTCATCTGCACTATTATATCTTCATTGAGCAGATATTTTCCAATATGTACTATGCACTAGTTGCTAAACTTTTTCAAGCTTCAATACGTACCTTTCATTAGACAAAATTTAGGTTCAGTGAGTAGTGGAAGAGAAGGGAATGCAATTCACTATGACAGAAGCAAATGAAGATTCCTTTAGCCCCAAAAGGAAAAATAGGTATTCTCAATGGAAGTCAGGACTGGCATTTTTACTGGATCCTGTGTATGATGAAGAAGACCATGACCCTCACTTCCCACCCCACCCCAGCCTTACCTGAAATGGAGCAGAATGGAGGATAATCCACACAGAAGTAGAACGCTGAGGAGAGGAACAAAGGGACTAAATGTTCCAAGTGGCCATGGAGGGAAAAGGGAGAGAGACGTTTAACCATTTCAAAAGAAGGGTTCCTCTCCTGGCCGTGGGGAAAGGGTGGCCAGGTAAAGAGGCCCTGAGAGTCCATGCCCTATGACCCAGGCCCATTGAAGAGTGGGGTTGGGACAAGTTGAAGGGAGTACAGAAGCTATTCTCATCATAGATTCTGTAGAGATTGGAAGTTAGGATCTGAACTGAAAATAAATGACTACATTATATATTCTTTAGAATGCCATATATGTCCTTAACCAGCAAATATAAGGTTGCCTAATAATAGAAGGGAGAGGTAATTAAGTCTCTTCTTTTCTTTTTTATTTTTTCCATATAATTTTTTGGTTGGATTTTTTTAAAATTATTTTTTTCCAGTTACACTTGACATTCAATATTATTTTATATTAGTTTCAGGTGCACAGCGTGGTGGTTAGACATTTATATAATTTACATAGTGATCCCCTGGATGAGTCTAGTACCCACCTGGCACCATACACAGTTGTTGCAACATTGTTGACTATATTCTCTATTCTGTACTTTACATCTCCTAATTAAGACCCTTCTTAAAGTAAAAATCTGAGAGCCGTTCATTCATTCATTCATTTGACAAATAATAATTAATTTGTGAAAAGTGCCAGGAACACCAGGAGCTCTGGCTCTTCCCCTTCCCACCCCGGGGTGGGAAGAAGCCAGCAGGACAGACTGCTGGATGAGACAAGCTCATCCCTCAGGCACTGGCATGCGTGAGATGAGGGTGAGAGAAGCCAGGAATTAGAAACGAAGAGGCAGCACTTTTTCTACTTCATTTAGTCATCCTCACTCTGCACATAACCACCAGGAACATCAGATGACCGTTTTCCTAAATATTTCTCATGTGACAATTGACCTTAGAACAATAAACAAAGTAGAAAAAGAATAATTTGTTTAAAGCTACTGCTTACGTCCCTTTATTTATGAGCTTTACTTAACATTTTTCTCTAATCATCACACAGCCTTAAAATTTATTAGAGTAATAATAGCTTATGATTGACTATGCTTATAATTTACAAAAGGCTCTCACAAAGAGGTCATCTTTTTTGATCCTCAGAACTATTCTGCAAGTTCGGTGTTGTTGCTATTTCAGCCCGATAGAGCTGGAAACCTGAGGTTCAGAGGGGCTCAAAGACTCGTTCCAGAGGATGCAGCATTGTGCATTCACCACGCTTTGTAAGTCGTGTGGTTTTCCCATTCCCGTGTTACTCCATTAGACGGGTATTAAATTGCATAGAATCAAACCACCACCATCCATCTTAGCATAGTCAGGCCTCCTGTGTTACACTCATGCAGCTTGACTTTCTGCAAAGAGTGGAAACATAGGAGTGAGAGTGTTCAAAAGGAGCGGTAGAGGGGAGTGATTAGGAGCTAAGCACGGGTGTCAAGCAGATCGAAAATCCAATTCTGATTCTGGAGCTTACTGACTTTTGATGTTGGATGAGTTAGTTAACTTCTCTCAGTCTGAAAATCCTTACCTCTAAGATGGAGAAAAAAAAAACAGTGCCTGCTTCTGGCGTTGCTCTGAGGATAAACATGTTAAGTGTGCAAACAAGGTGCCTACGTTACCTACAGCATCTCTTTGCCAGGCCCTGTGCTAACAACAGTCAAAGGACAGCAGCAGCTAGAAGCGGTTCCGAAGCAGAGCAGCTGTGGTCCTAGTACGAGCAGTAGCATAGTGGCAGTAGTAATACTAGCAGTAGTAATAGTGGCAGCAGCAGCAGCAGAAGTAATAGTAGCATTAAAATAGTAATAGTATAATAGCAGCCAGAACAGTTTCATAGCAGTAGTAGTAACAGTAGTAGTAGTAACAGAGTCTGCGGCTAACTAACACTTGATCTCTCAACCAAGTGACATGGAAAGAAAAAGAAAAGTGTTGTCCATCAACAAACATAAGCAAACACCAACCAGAGGACAACGTTTCTCTAGGTTTGATGTGTTGGAAGTCACGCCTGATCAGAACAGATTTCAGCGAAAGAAAATAATAGCTCTGATTTCAACCATTGGAACCACCAACGAACAATGGAAGGCCCATATAATCCTTGGGTTCTACCTATGGCAGTTGGCAGCAGGGGCAGGGAAAGACAACAACAGTCCAGGGCACATCACGTCCTGGGATTTAGAAGTCTTCTCTGGACCGTCTGGGGAAGCAGCAAGTCACAGAACAGTCACAACCCATGTAGGCGAAAACTATTGTTTCAAACTCCTTTTTCTCTTTCAGTTTTTCTCTTTTAGTTTTCTCTCGAAAACTTTCTGAAAGTGGGGCCAAATAAACATTCTTTACTGAGAAAATGAAAAATAAATGACAGTTCCTTGAATGCCTACCAAGTATCTTACCCTGTGCTGGGTATGATACCTGCACTTGACATTGGCTATGATTTCAGAAGGGACAAGGGAATCAGAGCCCAAAGAAGTCAAGCAACGCAACCACCATGAAGCAGCTGGAAACAAGCCCTCCTGACTTCAGATCCTAGGTCTTTCTCACTAATCTACGCTGCTCCCTGAAAATGTCCCTGGAAAGGCCACTTGCCTTTAAAAATAAGGCATTCCCATTAAGTCAAATCTAACTCAAATTTAAATTTGCGTTCCGTATTGTAACACTTGGCTCCCGACCCTATGTCCTCACCCTTACTATTGGAGTATTCTCTGGCTTCTAACCTGGCTGTCTTTTCTGGTTGCTGAAGCCCACTTGATCTGCCCACATGCACATGCCCACCTGCATGTTCTGGGAAACAAAGTCCCTCAGGAACGTCCCACAACCAATGACTGGAGGGAGTTAGTGAATAAATGTGCCAGCTGCCTTGTGTCAGGAGAGCTCCAGGAGGCCTTGGTTCTGCACTGGCTCCCAGCGCCATTAAAAACCCTTGGTCACAGGAGTTCCTGGCTTGATAATGCGTGCTTTATTAGCTGTCTACCCTTTCCCATCTCAACGATCCACTCCTCTACTGGTGTTTCCTTCCTGCCTCAGGTAAACTGCCTGCATTTAAATCCTTGCTCAGGGGCAGCTTTTAGGGCAGAACCAAAAGCATCAGAGCACGGTTGATATGTGTGAGGACTCCGTTCATAAACTCTATCGCACAACTATAGGATCACATCCATTGTCCTAAACCGTTTTGTATTTTTTTAATTCGCTAAAATTATGCCCAAGAAGTTAATGCTTGCCGTTAAATATCATGCATTATTGTCACAGATACATTACTTTGAGAGAATACTTTAGATTGTATTTGAGTTTTTGCAGCTTTTAAAATGTCTATCAAAGGTGAAGGGATTAAGAAGTACAACCTGACAGTTGCAAAACAGTCACAGGGATGGAAAGTACAGCACAGAGAATATAGTCAATAATATGGTAATAACTATGTATAGTGCCAGGTGGGTGCTAGACTAGTCAGGGGGAAGGAATCATTTCTTAAGTTACACAAATGTCTAATCACTATTCTGTACACCTCAATTAATATAAAATAATATTGAATGTCAACTGTAATTGAAAATTTAAAAAGGGGGTAAAAGGTGAAGGGGAAGAAGAGGTCCGCATTTCCAGGTATAAAACAAATAAGTCAGAGGGATGTAATGTACAGCCTGGGGAATATAGTCAATAGTATTGTGATGGCAGGTACTGTACCAGATGGTTGCTGGACTTACCATGGTGATCACTTCTTTAGGTCTATAAATGTTGAACAACTACGGTGCACACCTGAAACTAATATAGTGTTGTATGTTAGCTATATTTTAATAAAAACCTTTAAAAAAATAAAACGCCTATCAATTTTTCCATTGTTGCAAGTATAGCAGGATTAATTACTACCAGCTTTCTAAAGAAAAAGGAAAAACACTGACCCAAAACATCTCATATGTAATACAAATCTGAATTGGGGAAAAAAAAAGTCTTCAGCTTTCCAACTTTGTGTCAGAGTGAAAATTCGCCCCAGGAGCAAGTCAGAGTGGAAGATGAGGAGAAGGGGTGGAGGAGGTGGGGTGCGGGCAGGTTTCCTCAAGGTTTGGGGGAGGGATATGTTCATAGCCACTCAGGTGCAGGTGGGTCCTTTATGGACAATGGTTTTTCAGGAGAATGTGCTTATCAAAATGAAGAAGGGAAAGGATGGAAGGAGAGTTTACATTAGACATGAGCCTAGTAAGGGTCAAACAGTCTTCCAGGTACTTTACATATTCTACTTTGTCAACTACTACCTTAAACCAGAGTTCAATGAGGATCATTACCACCATTTACATGGAGTGGAACAGCCCGAGAGAGCTTAATATATAGCAAAGAAGACATTTAGCAAGTGGCAAAAATAGAATTCAAAACTCAGGTGTATTAGACTCTAAAGCCTGTTAATATCAGTAATGAACTACAGCTCCAGCAAACTGGCGTGGAGATTGCATCACATCCCAGTTTGCGAAGAACGTTTATTAAGGTTGAGAAAGAGAAAGGCAGCTCCTGACAGCTGGGGACTGGAATGGCACGGTCAGGCAAACCTGGTGTCAGTAAGAGCCTTCCGGCACTTGCAGCCAGCCAGGTTGTGATGTAGCCCTATTGAGGACAAATGATTTCACAGAACACCAGCATGGGGGAAGTGACTGTGATGGAGCAAGACAAATTGAAGACCACTTCACAAGCAGGGCTGCGCAAAGACAAAAACAACTACATGGTCCAAACAAAATGTGATGAGGATGATAATATTCATTAATTAAAAAGCCCCAACATCAGCCTTTCCTGGCAAATACAAGTGATTGCTACTTCATTACCAATTATAGTTGGACCTTTTGCCTTGTTCCACCTGCCTTCTAGATAGAAATTATTATGACTCGAATCACAGAGTTACCTTCACATTCTGACAGCATCCAATCTAGGGTGAAGCCCCACTCCCTAGAGCCCTCCCCACAAGCACCTAACACAAGCCTATAACAAGTCCTTCCGAAAGCCCTCTTACTGAGAAAATCCACAATTTCCAATGGTGCGCCTTTGCTCTCATTATAACAAGTAAATAAATTGTATTTCGTTCAATGGTAGGTGACTTTTTGGTGGTTTTTGGCCAAAAGGTATTGAGAATATATTCACTTATTCAACATTTTCTGGATGAGGCACAGTGAATGATATATCTTTGTCTTCTCTGAAGAAACTGATATAAATCCTACCCTCAAAAGGTATATAGCAATGTGTACTCTAGATTCAAGAGCGTTTTTTTTTTTAAATGCAGAGAGAAAAATCTCAATAGATTCAATTCTCTATTCAAAACTCTCCTTACTGAGTTCACATCAAAATGCTTGTGAATGTTGCCTCAAAATGTAATTCCACATACTGAAGAGAATGGGAGAGGGGTCCTCAGAAAACAGAAAAACAAAGAAGAGGATGGAAGGGTAAATATTTAGGAATCTTGGGTTCCTGAAAGAAAAACCTGAGACAAAGACAAGATAGACTGAAATCCAGAAAGTAGTACTGAGGGAGAAAAAGAGGGAAAATCAGTATAAGAGTGTGTTATTGAGGTTACCACGGTCACCACTACGTGCAGTTGAAGCTCAATCCCACCCAGAGCTTCTGAGGTTGGTTTAGAATGAGTTGTCCATCCAAGGACCAAGAGAAATACCGATCGATTCTCTCCCCTTACCGCATTGGTTGACACTGTCCATGGAGATAGTAACTCCCTTAAACTCATGAGCTTCTCACATTTGCTTGAAGACAGGTACCTTTGTATATCTGTAAGGCATGAGAAACTCTGGAGCAAAATGTGAAAACATTGCACATGCCTGAGGTGAGTCACTGTCAGTGTAAAGTGAGTCCAAACCCACATGAACTGCCCACTGCAGCCATAGTGGCCAGTGGTGATGAGGCTGAAGGACTGAGTCCAGGCTCTAGGGACATCTGCTACCTAGAGTGAAAGAAGCTATAGCCCAGATGTGTAGATTGGACGGGGACCCTTGGAAGGAAGGAGTCTGTTAGCCTAATAAAACCCTATGGAGTCTTGGAACTTGTGAAAACCAGGTATCACTGAGAATTAGAATAAGATATGGGATGAAAATGGAGGAGTGTGTGGTAGGAAGAGACATTTACTTGAATTCTACATGCAGACGTTACCCATTTCATGTAGCAGACCTCATCTTTGTCCACTTCATAGCATCCAGTGCTCACTGGTGTGGTGGCCACTCACCATCTCCTGATCAACCAAATATGAAGCCTACCTGTTCACAAACCCCACCCGGACACACAGAACCCCAGTTCAATATTAAATATCAATCATTAGTTGAGAAAATTGTCCAACATAAAAATTAGAGAAGACAAGGTAAATAGAAAAAGAAATGATCCTGGAGGAAATAGATAATGCAAGGGAGAAAAGATAGCTTTAACAGCAAATGTTTATTAACGTTTCAAAGAGATTTCAGAACTTATACTATCCATAGAATATGCACTAAAAAAGGAGCACCCAGAAAAGTGCAGACAGGTTAAAGAAATCTCCAAGAAAACAAACTGAAAAGACGAGACAATATGAAATATATCTGTTTCCTGGATATGTAGAAGTATCAACACAGAAGTTACAATGCCCAACTTATAGTATTTTCAAAAAGATGACAAACATTATCTGTTTCTAAATTTCAGCAAGGTGTGCCTAGGCATAACTACTTTTTTAATTCACTATGAGAGACCATTGACAGACCTTCCTATCTGGAAACCTGTTAAAAATTAAATATAAAAATGAAAAGGTAGGTAAACTAGGAAATATACCCATAAAAAACTGACAAGAAAAGCCTCAAAATCCCAATGGAAATATTTGATAAAAAATGTGGCCACTTCACATAAGATATACAAGTGGCCAATAAGAAATAAAACTCTAAATAATACCTAAAATATAAATTAAAAGTGACTAATGACATGAATAAATGTTCAGTCTCACCAGTAATTTTTAGAAAATGCAAACTGAAATGAGGTTTTCTTTTTTACTTATCAAATAAATTAAGCCTTCAAAAGTCAAACATTTTTGGCAAAGGAGCACTGGAACAGATAGTCTGATTCCCTTTGCATGGGAGTGCAAATTGGTACAAATTATCTAGAAAATTATTTTATAATGTGCGTAAAATTCTTCAAAAAACCCAAAACATGTCCCTTGCTTTCCCCATTGATTTCCTCAAACCTATCCTAAGAAAATTCAATTTATGTCTCTCTCTGTACTTTGTAACAAAAATATAAAAATATTCACACAAAGAAAGGGGGAAAAACTCTGACAGACACATACTCGTATATAGAAAAATGTTGATTATTTCGGCATAAACATTGGAAAGAAGCTAGACAGCCAACAAGCAGAGCAATAATTTAAAAACTGTGATGCACACATTTTGCCCAGGTAGGCATCTGAGAGGGTGCTTTACGCACTATGGGAAAATGTTATTGATAAAAAGTTGGATGAGAAAAGCAGGATTAAAACTAGTTGATACAATGGGATACCAATCAAATTGTATAAATACATGATGCACATATATGAGGAGCTATATCTACATCTGTATATCTATCCTGAGGAGAAAAGACTCCTAAACATTAATAGGGAGTATTTCTGATTGGTTTGGACTGTGGTTAATTTTTATTCTCTTCTCTGGACCCTGTGATTTTTTTCCCCCCAACCACTTACAATGAGCGTACTCGTATATATCACTTTTAAAATAAAAATAAATCATTTTTTCATTTCATTTGTATATTTAACTGTTTAATTGTGAAATATATTTGAGAGTTTTAAGTTGAGATTTTTGTCAAATCACCAACCAAGGAAATCAACAGACAAAATCCATGGACCAATAGCCAGGTCTGTGCAGGGGGAGTAGAGGAAGAGGTAGGGGAGGGAGTAGAGGGGCAGGAAAGGAGGAAGAGTGGGGGCATCCAGGAGGCACGTGGGGATGGGTTCTGAATGTGCGCACCTGGGGGAGGTGTGGGGACGAGACTGGGAGCCTGCTGCCTCCGTTCCAAGCCTGAGGGAAAGAAAGGCATCGAGAGGGGAACTCAATGAGGCCATCCACATAAGTGGCGTTAGTTTCCTCCCTCAGACACGCAATGCTAAAGGGAACTTCACTGGTGGTCTGTAAGCTCTCATTTCTCCCCTGTGAGAAGCAAGCCCTCAGAGCTGGCTCCAACACACCAACGAGTACACTTTTTCAGAAATAAAATACAGTCCGGTCTCAATTTCATCCTTTTTAATAAGCAGTTAAATCACATTTTACATCTGGCAATAAATTAATGGATTTTATACCATCGTAAGACTTTTCATAGAACTATCTTCACAAGGATTGAATATGCAAGTGGTTAAGATCACGGCCTTAGGACTCAGTTCCACCACTTCCTTCCCTGTGTGGCCTCAGACAGGTTATTTCACCCTTCAGACCTGTTTCCTCATCTACAAAACGGAGATAATAAAAGAACCTGCTTCTTTGGCTTCCTTATGAGGTTTATATGACTGAAAATGTGTCAGGTGCTTAGAACAGTGCTTGGGGGGAAAAGTATGTCCTATGGAAATGTTTTCTATATTAAATACAAATAAGTTGGAAACATTTCTTGGTCAGACCATGCCTAGGTTTGTTTGCATTAGGAGACAATTGTAGTTACCATAAAAAAAAAACCAAAAAAAAAAAAAAACAAGAACAGGTTTGTTTGTTCATTCATATATGAGTAAATACATAAAATAAAATAAAAACCAACCACGCAGTGGTCAGCAAGGATATGGTGACTGTCGGAGCCCACATAGCACAGTGGGTGAGGCCGTTCCAAGCAAGAATCAGAGGGAACAAGAAAGCTCAGAGTAACCGTGGCCAAGGGGTGTACCGGTGAGGAGAGAGGGTCCCCAAACTTGGGAGGCGACAAAGTTTGGGAGGACCAGTGAGTTGGGAAAAGAGGCCTGCTTCTTGGAAGCATCCTCGGGAATTGGCAGGATCTCAGACGCTATCAGTGCCGCGAGGAAGAGATGCATCACTCCTGACCTTGATCAAGGCTGAGGCTCAGGACACAGGGGAGGAGAGGTGTGTGGAGAAATCTATACTGATGCCTGATAATCATAGCAAGGTGGAGCCAAAGGAGACATGGAAGCTTTCATGGAGCATTTCCTCTTTCCCAGGACCCCCCGGCCTGTGAACTGGGATCATCATTTCCATTTCAAAGGTGAGAAAACCAAGAGATAACTTGTCAGGGTCTTACAGACCCATATTCGATTCCCAGTCCCTCGATCTCCTGTCTCACGCTGCACTTCCCCTGGCTGCCCATTATCAGTAAATCCTGGAACTGAGGTATATGAAGTATATGTCAAGGTGTGTCAAGCCTTGACTTGCCTGCTTGGTTACCTGCAGGCTTTCTGTGATTTAGGGAAATCTCCTTGCCTGGTCCTCCTGGCCAGCTCTTACAGAGGAGTCTATCCGCGGATTTAAGGCTCTAATGGTATTTACATTCAAGGAAAGGAATGATGTGAGCATGCTGGGCAAAATCTTACCACATCAGCCCCCATTCGTGTGGAGGTTGCACTGATTGCTGCCAAGGAGGCCGGCTGTGGCATCAGAGAGCTGGGCTTGGAGCCCAGCTGGGATCATAAACTGAGTGGTACAGGGTCAGTGAGTCTCTCTATCTGAACCTCATTCATTTTCTCTGTAGTGAAATTACCATCATTCCCATTTCACATCATGCCTTTGTGAGGGTTGAATGAGATAATGGCGTGAGATGCTTAGCTGGGTGCTTAATTAATACCAGAGCCCTCCGGCTCCTCCCCAAATGTATATGCAAGTTCCCTTCTTCCCCCCAAGAGGAATATCCAGGAATCTAGACTTTAAAGTGCATAGCCCACTCCCACAGGGGCTGGACCATACTCACTGCCCATACAGACATGTCTAAACTCGGTGACCTCTTGAAGACCTCCCTAACCCCTCGCTGAAATTCCTAGTGATTATTTAAAGTGACACAAAGAGAAGAACGGCAGGACATGAAGTTAAAGAATGTTAGTTTTTCTAACAGCTGGAAAAGAAAACAAAATGAAGAAAAATATTCCCCCATGAAATTCTTACAGTAAAAAATATAAACCATGTTGTCTTTAACTGGGGTCACACGGTAAGTTCAAACTGTACTCGGGACACATATACCTCGCGATTGTTCAATAGCTTCGGCACAGACAGACAGTGTTAATCATTTTCTGATGGTTGTTCTCAGCTGTGGCTTTGGCGAGTGAGAAAAGACAAATTCCCAGGGCTGAAAACTGAAAAGAAACACTGTACAATCATGGGAATTAAGAAGAAAAAAAGAAAAAGACAGTCTCGGACTGAGTTATTATATATTCCTGTTGAAGTCGTGCAAGGACTTTCCAGCTGAGAGGCACTGCCAGAGTCTGTGCCAGGGTTTCTACAGGGGGTCGCCCAGGTCCTGCTGCAGTGGGAGAAACACAGGCAATGGCAGGACCAATGCTTCTCCACCAGGGTCCGTTTTGTTCCCCAGAGGACATTTGGCAATGTCTAGAGTCATTTTTTATTGTCACAAGTCTGAGGGAAGTGCTACTGGCATCCAAGGGAGGGGGGCCAGGGATGCTGCTAAATATCCTAAATATGCACAGGACGGCCCTCACCCCTGCAGGCCCTCCCCCCGAATTTATGCAGCCCCAAATATCAATAGCGCTGAGGCTGAAAAACCCTGAGCAAAACACAGAGAAAACACACATTTGTCACTGTGGGCGACAGACAGGATTTGACACCCACACCCAGCACCTGATACTGAATCCTCTATTTCTGGTAATGGCAGTTCCCTCGTCAAAGCCACATGTCGTCTCAGACCCCAGTCTATGTCTCTTTCTCTCCTTCCCCTGATACTGAAAACACATCATTCGCCAAGCCCTAAACACGCCAGACTCCGTTTGAAGTGCTTCACAAGACTGTCTGGGAACTCTAGTTTAAATCTCATGACAACTCTCTGTGGGATGTATTGTGATGAACCCATTTTACACACCAGGAAGCTGAGACTCAGAGGGGTTGCCCAACTACGAAGGGTCAAAGCCCATTGTCAAACCCAGGCCTGTGTGATTTCAAAGCATTAGCTCCTAACTGCTCAAATCGACTTGCAAAGCTTCACCTTACTACCTGGGCAGGCCAGCAAGCCATCGAATACCCTTGAGCACTGTCCTCCTAAGAAATGGAGACAGTCATAGCTTTCCAAGGTTGCGTGAGTTGAAGATAATATAAGGCAAAAGTTCCCTGAGAGCTTGAGCAGATTATCCCTGGGGTGATGACACCCCGGAATTGCCTATAGTTCACTAGAAGTTGAACTAGAGTATCCCAGACCTTCTTCTGGTTCTTAGATTCTAAAATAGATTCTAGCCAAATCTTAGCAATTCTTCAGGGCTCGACTCCAACCCCTCTCTGCTCATGTGGTTCCCTTACACTTTCCTTGCCCTCTAAAGCACAGGTGAGCTCTTTCTAAGAAACCCTAGGGTCTTCTATTGTGTACCAAGCTCCTCCAGGTAGTCAAGCAATCAATCTCTCTCTCTCTTTCTCTTGATTGTAGAATTCAACCTAAAAGCATTTCGCCATGGTTTTTGAAATAGGAGTTCTGCCGCCAGTTGTTAGCGTCACTTAGAACTGATTATATAATAGTCATAAATTCTTAATAAAAACTACATATTGGATGAGTTTAGTCAACAGGTCAGCAACAGAGGCAATAAAGCTTGATTATAGACAAAGTAATTGCATACACTTGATCTGCATGGTATCCTGTGAGGAGTCAAGACAAGTTGATCTGACCTTCCCATGTGTCTGCTCCCACCCGTTTGCATTATTTGAGGCTGCTTCAGTGGCTTTGTATTCCCTTCTCCTATATGGATGGGGATTAACTTTTCTGGAACTCATGTTTCTGCCTCTGATAAATGCAGAGGTTGAACTCAATCAATGGTCCTCAAGCTTTGATTTTTATTAAAAGAATCCCCTTTTCAGATGCAATCTTATGAAGCACCTTAAAATAAAAAGAGCAGCAGAGCTGGCATGGTATGGAAGAAGGGTAGCAGAGTGTGTGTGATTCTGATCAGATGGATTTGGGCCTGACTTTGATCCACCATGGTGGTTTCCGTTATTACTACAGCTCCTTCAGCGAGGTCGTCCAAACCAACATTGGGTACCGGTCGTCTGTACGTAGTCTAACATGGCAGGACCTGACAGAAAAAGACATTCTTCTTTTCCACTGACTGCATGTTTGACCACAGCAAACCTTCACGTCTCTCAAGGTCCCAAACTTAGTGTCCGACCTTCACGGGAATCACTTAGTCATCATGTACCATCCAAGGTTTATCCTCCCCCGGAAGGCAGCCTCAAAGGCAGGTACGAGCCAACCTTGCTTGTTTACCTTATCTTTCATCTGCTTCATCCCACCATTTCCTTTCTCCGCTGCCATTCCCATCCCCTTCTTGAGGAATCCTCACGTTCTTTCCTGTATATAGCCATTCCCCTGTCCCCCAACCTTTGGATAACCTCCCCCTCTTGGAAAGTCCAACTCTATAACATTTATAAGCACAGGCTTTCAAAAGAAAAGTCCTGTTAAGTCTCCCCATCAGCTTTTCCAGATGTGATGGTAGGGTTCATGAGTCAGAACAGAAACATTATTCCCTTCTCACCTTCCCTGAGTGTAGGAAGAAACACACACACAAAAACCTCCACTCATCTCTTCATCCCATCATTGCATTAGTGATTAACCACAAAAAGTCCAATTTTCTTGAAACACTAATTTTTTTATCATACTGGTTTCTCCATCAGTCTCCCCCACTCTGCATTTCCGAGCTATCCACCAGGAAAACAAGAAAAAACACACATAGTTACACACAAAGGCAACTGCATCCCATCCATTCTCTCCAAAGTGCATAATCAGGTCACGTGTGGGGAGATTAATGTGATTCTGAGCTTCGAAATGTGCTTCTTTATGATTATTAACGAGGATGGCTTGGAAGTGAAAGGACTTTGCAAACACAGCAGTTTAAAAAATGTATTTTCTACCTTGTTTATGAGACACAAACATACATAATTCAGTTCAAGGGTTGAGATTTTCTGTTATTATGTGCCAGGGATATTTATCACAATTGCAAATAATTTCCCAGTACAAATTACCCTCATCTTATCATCCAAACGTACTTCCCTTCTACATCATTCACGTCATGTTGAAATCTAAGGCCATAAAGTTGAAAACCATGAAATAAGTCTTCCTTTGGATGGCAGCAGATGGTGTGTGTTGGTTGGGGTTTTTTAAAGCACAATCAGATTTACCACTGTCAGAGACTGGCCTCCCAACTTTTTCTCAGCTGGTGACTCTGGTGTCTGCAGCTGATAGGAAATTATGCACTCGATAAAATATGAGATTGCAAGAAAGAGACAAAGCCAAAATAAGCAGCAGTCCACCAGAGGAGAACCCACTTTCAACAGTCCGTGCTTCACGTCTATCACGCTGATTGAAGCCATCCAGAGGTAAAAACACAAGCTTTGAGATATGTGAGACCGAAGGATGACAGCTTCGGCGTCCTACTCAAAATATAAGATGAATGTCCACCAATGTGTGCTGGACTGCTCTAAATATGTTGAAAACCTGGCAGGTTCGAATATTTGTGTGAAAGGAATATGAACTCTGATTAGTGAACTTCTGTGAGGGGCATAAGCACATGTTTCTTTATTACAAGGGAACTTCTTATTAAGAAGCAAAAGATGTATAAGAAAAAAATCACAATATGGATTTTGGGGCTTTGATTGGGAAAATAAAACTAGATTTCAGGAAATCTCCATTTAAAAAACTAGAGAAAGTGTTCTTCAATGAAGCCAACACAAAAATGGGGCCAAGTTTAGACCTTCGACATGAGGCAACTTTAGAAAATAGTAAGAAAATGAAACAAAAGCAAATAAAAATCATTTCAATTCCTAAAAAGAGGGAGTCAAAAGAATGCTATACATTTATCCTTAATACGGATTCTGTTTAGATGTGCTCTGTGAAATATTTTGAGATATGTATCTGTTGTTTTTTCAAAGGAAACTGTGGAATGTTCATTTTTCCTTCGATGGAACATATTTTTATGATCCCTCAAACTTGTTTTTCTGTTCCTTCTCCACCAGCAGGCTGTGGTTGCTAGGATGCATTGTCAAATGAGGGGCATAACCACAAGCTTGAGTATCATGCACCCAATTCCTGCTCAGAGAGGTGGAATGATTTGCTCAATGTCACACAGCAGGTGACTGACTACAACAGAGGCACTGGTCAAGAAGCTACGAGCCTTGGGTTCTAGCACTGGAGCTGATAGGCCTAAGCTTTGCATCTTAAAATAGTATCTCATGAGATTTGTACATTTTCTCTCTTCAGAAGCAAAAGACTCCTATGTCTCCTGTCCCTTTATGTGTCTTCTGCACCCATGGAATCCTGTAGCCGGTTTTGCCGTGAACTTGGACCACACTCCTGTAGTGTACTTACATCTGGAACCTTTTTTCCTTCCACCAACCAGCAAGCCCCCTGTATCTTTAAAGAGCCCTGCAAAACCTCTTCTCCTGCATTAAGCCCTCGGTGATGAGGTGCGAGGCAGGACTGCCTTCCCATTGCAAGGATTAGCACACGGAGTGCTGACCAGAAGAACACAGACATTGAGTCAGTTCACCTGGGACCTGCCTGGGTATGCTAGCGAGAGGTCCAGCTGCCTAACATCTGTTCAACAGTGTCATATTCTGCATATGTTCTCAGTGTCACTGTTTCAGTCCTTGGAGCTCATTTGGACCTCCCTATCCAGCCATCAGCAACTAATATGGGAGGTGGTACAAGCAAAAGAGCCCACCATTACAAATACCCCTCAAACTCTACTTCAAGTAGAAATTGGGGACCGCCAACCAGGCAGCCACCAACATGGCAGGCTTTGCAGTGTATCAGAGAGCCTGCCCAATCCAAGATAAGATGCTCGGCAATTACCTAAGGTTTCTACCATTCATACCACTCCTTATGGGCCTCTGGGAGCTGTGCACACTTAAATAGTATTTTGTGACCTGCTGAGGATAATACGGTCTAACGGAAAGAGTTCTAGACTAACAACACCTGGGTGTTAATCTTAGGCATAACACGTGAGACAGATGTGAGTTTCGTGAAAGCATTTACTCTCTAAGTATCATTGTTTTCTTCTCTAAAATGGAATGAAAAATACTTGCCTGTTGATCTCACAGAGCCGAGGCAGAAATTAAATTAAATCTTGACAGGAAAAGCAGTTCACAAATTTTTCATTGAGGTAAAAAAAAAAAAAAAAAAGAGTGTGCCTTTCAGAAGTGTTCGGCTTGGTGAGTTTCCCCACACTGAGTGTACCCGTGTAACCTGCACCCAGATCAAGAGACAGAGCACAATGCGAAGCTCCCTTCCATTACCATCAGCCATCAAGGATAACCACTGTCCCGATTCTAATATCAAAAGTTAATTGTGCCTCTTTTTATACTTTCTATGAATGAGATCATGCAACATGTCCCCTTTCACGTCCTTCTCTTTTACTCAGCACCGTGTTCATTAGATTCAATCATAGGGTTGCGAGTAGTTTTAATCATTTGTTCTCCTTGTTGTGTGGTATTCCATTATGTGAATATACTAGAGTATTTTTTTAATCCACTACTGTTGATGGAATGTATGAATAGTGCGGCGAAGCAATTCATAAACTTGTAAGAAATACACAAATGAAAGTTGTTACCATCGTCACTCCAAGGCTATGCCTAGAAGGCAGGGAGACCTTGGGAGAAAAATACCAAGCAGTGAAATTACAGTGGGAAAGGGAAAGTCCAGGATGAGATGTTTGTTGGGGGAAGATAAAAATATAAAACGTAAGGTACATCACAGTTGTGAGATGCTGCCCAATGTTTTAAGTTCAGCCATTCATTTCAGCGAATATCTGGGTTCCTATAATACGCCAAATGCCATGCAGTATTTCATATGATTCTAATAAAAGCCCCCTAAGGTAGGAAGTATAGATATTCTGATGCTATAGAATAAAACTGAACCCAGAGATGTGAGCAGTGACTTGAGCAAAGTCATTCATTCAACAAAAGCTTATGGAGCTTTCAAGGATGTGCTAAACACTATGCAACATGTTAGAAATAAAAATATACAAAAATTGGAAGCCCTCATGTAAATTACAGTGCAGCGGAAGTGATATCTATTGATCACTAATCCCCTAGGTGAACGGAAAATTAGAATGTCACTAAGAGTTTTAAAAGGAGAAGTGCTTGATGTTCCTAGAGCATAGTGTGTAGGTGTGACGGGGACAGGAAGGAAGGCTCTCCAGCAGAATTGATGGCTGAACTGAGGTCTGAAGCATGAGGTGGAGATGACCAGGTGAGGAGGAAAAGAGGAATCCTCCACGTGGAAGGAGCAGGACGTACAGAAAGCCCCGTCTGTGCGAGGCGCAGGGGACAGGTGTGAGAGGTTACTTTGAAGAGACCACACTCAGAAGCCACATGAAAGAGTTTGGTCTTTATACCTGGAGCAGTAGAAAGTTGTTCTCCAGGTAGCCCAGGATTATTTTCCAAATGCCGTGAAATTCAATAAGGAAATGGGATCCCGCATATACTTCACGTGCACTGAAATAGTACTCAGTGAAAGGCACTGAAATCTGCAAGCTAGAATTTTTAAAATAAACTCGATTTTGAATATGCTTCATGACAATCACTTAGGATACACCAGAGGTGCCATTGCACACTTGGCCAAACCATTCATGACTCTGCCAAAGGAATGGGCACACGGGTCCTCTGTCTGCAGGGCTTCCACCAAGGGCTTCGGAGAAGGGGGCACTGGTTTGGCTGCCCATATGCGCACTGGGTGGAGCAGCAGATGGGGAGGCAGGAGACACCCGACAATGAAGGTGAAGGGAGGTTCTCTACCCTAAGGTCCACACTGGCCCTCGCGACAGCCCGTCTTCAGCCACCTGCATGACATCAGCCTCACCTTGGGGGCTGCGATGTGAGGTTTTGGTTTTTCAACAGGATTTGAGGTTTCTCTGGCTGCCAAAGGACACTAAATCTGAGCGGCCGAGCCTTGCACGGAGCTCCCTAGAGAAGAGGGCAGTGCTGGATTCTACCTAGCTCATTGCCACAGTGTGAAAGTTCTTCTCGTTAGAGAATGATATTTTTAAAGTCACTGCTCAGTATTGTGAGGGCCTCCATCCAAGAGTGTGAGACAGCCCTTATGTTTCCTATCAAAAGGAGAACAAAAATAAGGCTGTACAATTTCTCACATTAGAGCTGGTGTCATATACTTCTCTTCTGCAGTGTTTGGCAACCTTGATGTATTCGCCTTTTTATTAGTTACATTCTCAAGCCCAGCAAAGGTTTGGCTTCTCAATGTGTTTTGAATTAGACTCATGAAAGCTATAAAAAATAACTGGCCAGAATTAAGCTAATAAGGTCCTAAAAGACTAAAGAACTGCTGTTGTTGTGAGAGTACTTTTTTTTTTTTCCTATCTGAGAGTTCTGGTACCTAGATTGAATATATACGTATTTTTTTTTATAAGAGTATAGACTCTTAGGAATGGAGGAAAGATTAGAAACCTACCTGGTCGCAGGTCCCATCTAATGCTCTATTCCCTGCTACAATGCTCCAGTTGAGTGTTTTTATTTTCTCTGTTAATCAAACACCTCCAGTTACTTGTGGGCCATCAACCTTATTTTGGATACCAACTTGTCACTCAGTGTATTGTAACCTAGCCATATTTTTCTGATTTTCCCAATGATTATCATACGTGTTGCTAAAAACCAGAGATACATAGTCTTAGCATTTCTCTGTCTCTAATTAGCCCTATTCGGAAACTAGGAAGGCAGAATTGAACCTGACTGATTCTGTTGACTCTTAGTTCCCATTACTTTTCTTCCAAGTTTCTTTTAAATAATGTATTTACAAATCTCTAAATATTAAGACAGTCAGCTGAATTTTAACTGTTGTACAGCGGGTGACAATCTTGAGGTTCAAATCTTTCAACCTCAATCATTCAGTCAACAAATGTTGACTGAGCCCTGCCATGTGTGAGGAACCATGTTGGAAATTAGGGACGCAGAAATACGAGACATTTTTAGCACCTCAATAACTCATAGCCAATAGGTCACACGATAAGTATTGACAATGACAGTGCAGCATGGATGCATGGCACAGCAGAGTTAGCACGGGTGGGTACTGGGAAGTCTCGAGGACAAAACTGAGGACACAGACCTCAGCTTGGGTGGTGGTGATATGGGGGGGGAGGGGGAGAGACAGAAAAGTCTTCAGAAGAATCGTAGATAAGAAGGAGTTGTTCAGAGGAGGCAAGAGAATGAGGGAAAGGAATTTTCTCTCAGGATAATCGTTTTCACAGGGTGCAGAGGCAGAAAAGCATGGTTTGTTTAGGAAATTGCAAGTAGACCCATGTCTTTGGAGGCCTTGTTTTTTTCTTTTTAAAAATAGACTTTGATTTTCAGAGCAGTTTTAGGTTCATATAAAATTGGGCAGGAAGTACAGAGTCCTCACATACTCTCTGTCCCCTCATTCGTACAGCCTTCCCTGTATCACCATCCCCCACCAGAGTGGCACAGAGTGGCAATCGGTGAACGTACAAGGACACATCATCATCGCCCAAAGTCCATAGTTTACATCAGAGTTCACTCTTAGTGCCATACATTCTATGGATTTGGACACATGTATAGTGACAAATATCCATCATTATAGTATCACACAGAATTGCTTTACTGTCCTAAAATATCCTCTGTGCTCTGCCTAGTCACGTCTCTCCTCCCCCGTATCCCCTGTCAATTGATATTTGTACTGTCCTCACTGTTTTGCCTTATTTACAATGTCGTATAGTTAGAATCACATAGTATGTAGCCTTTTCAAATCGGCTTCTTTTGTTTTGGCGTATGCGTATGCATTTAAGTTTCTTCCAGGTCTTTTCATGGCTTGATGGCTCATTGCTTTTTAGTGCGGAATAATATTCCATTGTCTGGATGGACCACAGTTTATTTATCTATTCTTCTTTTGAAGGACATCTTGGTTACTTCCAAGCTTTGACAATTATAAATGAAGCTGCTATAAATGTCTGTGTACAGGTTTATGTGTGGACATAAGTTTTCAATACATTTGGGTAAATACTAAGGAGCATGATGGCTGGATCTTGTGGTTAAGGCTAAATTTAGTTTGGTAAGAAACTGCCAAGTTGTCTTCAAAAGTGCCTGTACCATTTTGCATCCCCAGAAGGACCAGGGGTCTTTTATTCATTAATTTATTCATTTATTCCAAAACTAGTCACTGGGCAGCTAAAACAGGCCAGGTAGAGAGAATACTGTGGTGAGCAGAACAGACATGGCCCTGACCTCCTGGAGTTTGCACTCTCACAGAGAATTTGCGAGAGGTTATCAGAGAAGGCATCCTGATGGAGGGTGCTTCTTGGAGCTGCCTCAGGAAATGGCTGAGAGAGTGGAGGAAAAACTCCTACATTATCCTCTCAGGGAGGGCATCCTGGAAGAGCAAAAGTTCTCCCCACACCCTGTAGAGTTGGCAGATTCAAAGGAAGAGAAGGGCCATTCCTGAGGTACAGCGGGCTTGACAATGGAGAAGGATGTGACAAAATGGGTGTGTTAGCCCCACGGGGACTTCAAGCCATCACATTCTTTGTCTCCAGAGTTGTCCTTTGATACTAAGGTCTCAGTTATAATTGTTTTAAGGAGCAATGAATCTCCGTTTCAAACATTTTTGCCCACTGACATCCTTCCTCAGATGAAATCTTGGTGAAATCCCAATGAGTAATTCAAATAAAGGTAGCTGTATCCACTTCCTATAGCTGCTGTAACAAATTGCTCCCCACTTTGTGGCTGAAAACAACACAGATTTATTATGTGGCGGTCACGAGTCCTACAATCAAGGTGTCAGCAGGGTGTACTTCTCTCTGCAGGCTCAGGGACTGAATCTTTCTTTGCCTTTTTCCAGCTTCTGGAAGTCACCTGAGTTCCTTGTCTCGTGGCCCCTTCCTCCATCTTCAAAACCAGCAGCATCACACCTTCCGAGCTTCCTCACTCTGCCTCTTGCACCACATCTCCTTCTCTCACTCTCTAGCCTCCCTCTTACAAGGAGCTTTCTGATGACACTAAATATACCTGGATGGTCCAGGATACTCTCCCCATCTCAAGATCCGTAATGTCATCACACCCACCAAGTCCCTTCTGCCACATCAGGTGACATAGAAGCCCAGGAATTGCATGTGGAAACATTTGGGCCACTACCCAGCCCCCCGTGGTGAGGTTGCCTGGGTCCAAGTGCAGGTGGAAGGGATAGAGCCTTAATACCTAGAAACCTCCCGACGCTGCCCAGGTCACAACTTTAAAGCAGCTGATCTGAGGCCTCCCTCAGGTCATGAATGAGGAAACAAAGGTCCAGAGGCAGGAAGTGACTTCTTTTAGGACCCCTAAAAAAAGTTTATGGAACATTCAGGCCTAGGATCAACTCTGGCTCCCATGCCCTTTGCCCAAATCCCACTGCTTTAAAAGGTCTTCCCATGAACAATATCAACAACAATAAAAAGAAGCACAGTTTGGGTACAGTCCAAGCCATTGGCCAAAACAGCTTTGCGAAATGAAGGCAGGGATGAGGTCTCCTTGGGCCCTGGAAAGCTGACATCCCATTAGGAACTGGAAGGCCTTCCAGTCTAGACACATCTTGATGAAGAAAATCCCTGTTGCTCAACAGCTAACCGCTCATCGTAAGGCAGCCGCCCGGGCTGTCCTGACTGGAACTTAAGACCCCGGCAGGGTCCACAGAGACCAGAAGGCCTGTGCGTGGTCCAGCTGCATGGCAGAGAGCGGCCCAGACCACTTGTCCTCACATTCCTGGCCTGGTGAGTAACCCATCTGCTCCCACAACACCTCCCTCTTGATTCCATGTCATCTACCACTTTTTTCCTTAGGCTCAAATGTGAACCACAAGTTAAAGACGCTGCAAAAGACTAGACACTCTGACAGCTGGGGGATCTGCTCTTTATTAAATTGGGAGATTTAAACTGACTGCGATTTGTTCTTAATTCAAGGCAGTGACAGACAAATGCCTGAGAAGTGTGTGTGTGTGTGTGTGTGTGTGTGTGTGTGTGTGTGTTTGTGCAGCATCCAGGATCCAGGCACATGTGGGGGAATAAATGGTTTAAAAATCCAGGCAGCCACAAGTTGGAAGGAAAGGAAAATAAATACACTATGAAATAAGTGTATTTATTTTCAATTATACTATGAAATAAGTATGGCAGTTAGCCACAGCTCAGAGTTCCGCTGTAATGAAGCTGCCACATCTGTGGGCACACTTCTGGAGGTGCCTGGTGTACTGGAACGGCTTTCAAGAATGAATGAACAGGCCATTTCAGTCTGCTAACCTCTGGAAAGACACAGAGTCCAGCTTAGCGGGGACAGATGGACGGGCCACATCCCCACCCCTTGGGACCTAGGTCCCGCCTGACCATGCTGGTAATAATCACCCCGCCACTTGATGTAATTCAAAGCACATTTATCGAACACCTACTATGTGCCAAGCAGTAAGTACTTTAGAAAAATCTCTCTTAATCTTCACAATGACTTTTGAGTTGGGTGCTGTCCTATGCAGTTAAACTTATTTCACAGATTGAACCAATTGCAGCTCAGACATGTTCATTGCTGGAGGCCCTTGCAAGTGGAAAAAGGGGGATTTGAACATAGGTTTATCTGGCCCCTAAATCTACATTCCTTCCAACACATTTTGATGCTTTCTCTGTGATAGTACCCAGTCTAAGTGCTGGTGGCAAAATATGAATACAGACACAAACTCTGCACACCAGGAGATTGGTCTGGCTCAAGCAGTGAACTACTTACTCCACTTTTTCGTCTTTTGATTCAGCTGATATTCAAGGAAAACATCAGAACCAAATGTACACCAGATCAAGCAATTCGCTATCCTCGTGGAGCTTATATCTGTTGAGGGGAGGGGGCGCAGACAGTCAACAAATGAACAATAAAGAGTTACAGAGGGTCATGAGCATTAGGTAGGACAGGACCAGCCTGCTGCAATGGGGAGTAACAGCTGACACTGTCCCACAAGAGAAGACATCATTTTGTAAGGTAATGAGGTTCATGTCCCTGGAAGTATTTTATCAAAGAGTGGGTGACCCACAAGTGGTCCTGCCACTATGGGAAGCTACTCAAGGGAGAGGGAAGCAGACGTATATCAACTTGATTCTTTGTGACATTCATTAACCAACTAACGGCACGCAGGATGTGACATGCTCCAAAAACATAGGAGGGATTTTGGAAGAAAGGATTTGGGTTATTGATTAATATTCATAAGAACTGGGCCCATGCCAGGAAAGTATCGAGCTGTATATCATGGTTATTGTTGATGGAGAAACAATAGAAGAGAAAGGATTCAAATGGTGGGAGGTGGAGAGATGGGGGTGGGGGACACACCAGAGTCATCCACAGAAATGGCAGGAAAAGCAGAGAGCTCTGGGTTCAGGCCAAGTTCAGGCTCGACTGAGATTGTTATCGGGGCCTAATCACTCAACTCTGCAGAGCTGGGCCCACAGGAGAACCGCGTCTGATTATCTGCTCACACGTTGGGTTCCAATGCCCCTTCAGACCAGACAGGGGAGGAGAAATGTGCGGTCTGGGATGGAAACTGTATAGGCACTTAAGGAGCACTTCATCTTAAAAGGGGAACTGTTTTGCTTTTGTCAAACTGGTTAATTTGTCCCAAATGTTAAAACCTCCCGCTCTCTTGAAAGATCAGCCATCTACAGATTCAGTGTTCAAACAGCCAGACCAGGGGAGAGCTAAACCAAATACCTCCTCGGCCTCAACTCCACCTGGGTGTCCCCCCAGCATGTTCGCACCGAGACGAGATAAATGATGTCACTTGCAGCCTCATGAAAAGTGTCGGCATGGGCTGGGTCCCAAAATGGCAGTATTCTACAGAACCTGAGGTGTCGACAGTTTTCTGCTCCTAGGGAAAATAATGTTGGATTCGGCTCAGACATTTCAGTGCCCCCATCCTAATGAGAACATCCTCAGTTTGTGGGTTTGGACCTGAAGTGAAGAATGCTCAGTTTTTTTAAAAACCCCTTTCTGCAAAAAGAAGGAAAAGGAAGACAGTATATTTCACATGTTTAAAGTCTGGAAAAATTCTAAGACTTATGAAACCACACACACAACGAACACAGTCAAGAATTTTGCTACACTCTTCATATATGTTTTCTCATGTAATCCTTACAACAACTCTGTGGGGTAGCGACTTCGAGTATTATCGCCACTCCATTTTATAGCTAAGAAAACCAAGGCTTTGAGATTAAACACATTGCCAAGTCCACACAGATGGTTAAGTGGTAGAGCCGGGATTTGAACCAGTTCTATCCCCCTTAGAGGAGCAGTCCTCAACCAGGGCCAGTTCTGCCTAGCCCCAACACCCCACACCCCACACCCTGTGGGGAAGTTTGGCAATGGCGGGAAACATTGTTTTTGTCACCACCAGGGATAGATGCTGCTGGACCTAGTGGGTAGAGGCCAGGAGTGCTGCTCCACATCCGACCATGCTCCAGACAGGCCGCCACAACAAGGAATTATCCAGCCCCAAGTATCTATAGTGCTGAGGCTGACAAACCCTAGTCTAGAGGCTGTGCTATTAAATATGACCCTTCCACCTGGCTTTTGTGTTTTCGTATCAATCCTTTCCTTTCAGCACAAGTCCCTCTAGGGATTGTTTCAATCCCTTTGTACTATTTGTGGTTGTGTAAAGCCACCTCAAAGCCTTCCTGCCGCCAGATGAGAAACATACAACATTACAGCATCACGGTATTCTGGCATTCTCCTCTCTTACATAGAACCGTGAGATGCCGTCTTTCTCGGGGATAGCAGACTTATGTCCACCTTTTCTCTTATAATCTTAACAGCAACGTGCAAAGTGAGAAACTACCCAGCTTACATCTGAGGCCCTGATTTGTCCAATTAGAAAGTCCCAGAGCCCCCCCAATTCCAGTCCTGCATACTGCCCTACGGTGGAGGTTCTCAAACTTCAGAAAGAATTTGCATCAATTACAGGGTTTTTAAAGCTGCAGCCCCGCTCCCCAAGTTTTGATTCAGGAGGTCTGGATTGGGGTCCAGGAATGGGCACTTCTGACAAGCTCCCCATGGGGTTGTGATGCATTTGTCTCATGGACCAAACTTTGAAGAATGTTGTATTATATGATGCTGGATATAAAGTGTATTGAATTGCAAAAATAATAGGAAAGATTAATTTTGTTGATTTAATAGTCACAACAATAAATGAGCGACAGATGACACACATGTGCATATATACCTGGAAGACAAGGCAGACAGCGTTTGCCAGCTCTGAAGGGTGATGACCAACGTGTTGGCTGGAGCTCACTACAGATTTGCGTTCCACCCCTAGCTTTGCCACTTCAAGCCTCCCGGTCTTGAGCATTCTTCTCTTGAGCCTTTATTCTTTCCTCATTTACTATTCGCCAGTAAAGTAGAACGAAAATTATGAGCTTTTTAGAATGGTATCAGCATTAGACATTTATGTATGGGATGTACTTAATATAGTGCAAAGATCCACTGAGCTATCCTGGATAAATGCTTTTGATTGGTGTTGTTTTCAGCGTTTGAACTGAGTCTGCCCAGCTTAACTCTGCCACTGCAGCCCCAAGCACAGCGTTTCCCCTTTGGCAGAGACAGCAGCACCGACAAACCAGCAGCAGCTCGACTACACAAAACGCCGACCCCCCAACACATTCCCCCTCACCACTGAACCAGAATAAGCAACATCGCAAAAGCATCTGAAATATTTTTTAAATTTATAAACATGCCTAGAGCAAGAGCCGGTCTTCCCAGCTCTGACGAGAGAGCCCAACAGTCCCTTTTCCTTCCTTTCTTTCTATCTGATTGGGCCCCGACCGACATATTCATGAATGAACTGAGAGAGAGAGAGATGTCAGAATGTGGTCAGATGACCGCAATGAGAGTGTCCCTTTGTGATTACGTGATTGTTTCTGTCCGAAAACCCTACCCGGGTCCAATGCATTCAGCTCCATTCCATGGTGGGAGCTGTTCCAGGCCTGTCACAAAATGCTGCGTGATCAGGTGTAGTGGGAAATGCAGGGGTGAGGAAGGCGAGACAGGCGGCAGCAGGCATGACATCACCAAGTGTTCATTGAGCTCTTCCTCTGTGCCAGGCACACACTCAACATGTAGCATGTAAAAGTGACAATGTTGATTGAGCCCTATCTTCAAGATACTCAGAGGCTGGCGTGGTGCCAAAATCACTGGAAGAGACAGAGGGCATGCGACAGGATATCCCGCCTGTACAACCCAACACTGCCAAGGTCACGAAAAGAGAGTTAGACTGAGAGACTGTAGCAGGCCAAAGGACAGGAGGGAGACATGACCAAATGCAAGATGGTACCCCAGATTGGATCCTGGAACAGGAAGAGGACGTTAATGGGAAAACTGGTGAAATCCAAGTCTGGAATTGAGTTAACAGTCACGTACCAGAAACGTGTCAGTTTCTTAGTCTTAACAAATGTAGTAGAGCAGGTGTTTTAGGTCACAGGAACTAACAGAGAAGTGAAATGTTAACAGCAGGGAGATGGTGTGATGTATAAGGGAACCCTCTACTATCCTCACCACGTTTCTGTAAATCTGAAACTGTCCCAAAGTTTATTTTTAAAAAGCTGGGGAAGTTCCGATAAAAATGCATACCTCTTGGCTCTTATTCTGAGAATTCTGATTGAGTCGTTCTATCTTTTATTTCTTACGTTGGAAGCAACAAAACTTGACCCCAGTAGCTGCCCATTCTGAGGTTTGAATGTTCAGCTTTCCTTCTATTCAATGAGATACCATAGGCTTTCATAACGTATCACAGGTCCTTACAATACTTTCCTTTTTAAATTTAACTTAGTCAGAAAAGCAGTGGGTGTTTTAGCTTGGAGGAACTAAGGGATAAATCTTCAGATAACTATTTTCTGTCCTTTTTTCTTGCTCCAAAGTCAGACTGCTAGGAAGAGAATGGAATGTGTCACCTGCTTGTCCCTCAATGAGAGAGAGGGCGCGTACCTTCCAGGATTATTCCATTGAGACCAAACATGCACTGAGGGGAGGAAATGCACCGCAGGGAAATTAGGACTCTGTTTCTGGAAAGAACAGGAATAAATGCTGGACAGCATGAAGAACAGGAGTCCATACCTGGAGAGGGCTGAGGAATATGCATTTTAACAGGAACCCTTCATCCCTGCCTCCCTTCCCGGGTGAGTCTTTGTCAAGGGATTTAAGGATGCCACTTGAGAATGGCTGGTCTGGTGTGGGGGACAGACCCCAGTCATGATACAAAGCAGATGGTACTTGTCTTCTAAGAAAAGCAGGAGATGTAATAGGAGCCCAAAGAGAGAGAGAGGCTGAGTTTGACCACAGAGATGAGGGAAGGCGCGATGGAAAAAGCCGCAGTGAGCTGGGTCCTGAAATATGGGTAAGGTTTCCGAGGGTGGAACATGGCAGTGTGATGAGTTCCTTAATCGTATTTTCCCTTGGAAATAAAAGAAATCAGAGCAAAGGGGAAGGGTGGTGGGCCAGTGTGGCTGGACTGGGGGGCACAGGAGGACATGTAACCAGACTTAAGAGTAAAGAGGCCCATCGTGGCAGGAGGAGGGGCCCCAAAGTTCCTGCAAGGTGCTGCCCGGCTCCAGGGACCCTCTACCCACAGAGCCATTCACATGGGCCTCCTTGCTCCAAAGATTGTCTGGCTCCCCCTTGTGCCTGGGTAGATTACAAACTCCCTGACTCAGAACCTGGATGCAGGGAGACGAGGAAGGTGGATGGTGGAACATGTCTGATGACAGGTCATGGATGCCTGAACTACAGTGAGCTGTCTGGAAATGGAGAGATGGTGAGAGACTGGGCAGAAATAGGGCCTTGAGTGGACATGAGAAATGAGGGAGATATCATTTCTGACTTCCACCCAGGGGACCCGAGGCGAATGGGTGTGTCTGTGCTGTGGAACTGTGCACAGGCTTTGGAGGCCTGGAGACCTGCCGAGCCAGGGGGCCCTCGACGTCAGGCTTTGGGTAATATCACCAGGGTGGGATGCCAGAATAGCTGTCCAGAGGAACGGAAAGGGCAAAGGTCCTTTGTGGAGACAATGGTGTTGAGATTCAAGTTTGAAGGGTCAAGCAAATGCGGAATTCAAAGACTGATGGGTGAGATCTAGAGCCAAGATGATCATACGCTGCTATAAGAAAAAGGTTAGGAAAGAGCGCCAAGAAATGGGCCTGGGTCGGAAATGTGTCCTGCAGCCATTTGATGTCACGGATATTCCTGACGGGTGTGTTGCAGGCATGGCCTCTGGTTTAAAGGGCCAGAAACACCTGAAAGAGTTAAACCTGGCTGACCAGGAGGATGGAGGAGAAATTACCTGAAATAGGGGAGGAGGAGGAAGAGCTGGACTGGGGAATAAACTTGGAATTAGTTAACGGGCAAGGAAAGGAGTTAAATTCATCACCCAGCCTGCCTCTACCAGGTGCATTCGTTCCTTCCAGAAATATTTATCAAGAGCCTCTTCGGGGGAAGTGGGGATCTAAAACCCCTGCTCTTGCAGAACATAGATTCAAGTAGGGTATCAGGCATTACCCAAATAAATGAGTATATCATACAATGGCAGGCTGTTTTCTGGAAAGAAAGGGAATACATGCTAGGGGGCAGCAGAGTAAGAAGATTGATAGGCATGCACACTGAATATTTTCTTTTTGATTCAGGACATCAAACTTTGCAAAGTAGAAAAGAAAGACAATCAGATGATTTAGGAGACAAATTGGAAATTAAAAAAGTAGAGTTTGGACCATGAGAAGCTCATTTTTCGATGAGCAAGAACCATGGAGACCAGCCTGGGACTGTGGACTGGAATCAGAAAGACCCAGGTTTGACACTCAGCAACTCTACTGTGTGACCCTGTGCAAGTTACTTAACTTCTCTGAACTTCAGGGGCTTTCTCTGTAGAAGAGATATATGAGTACTTCTTTGAAAGTTTGTGCTGAGGATTAGAAATAATGTACTGTATATAAAGTGTTAGGATAGAGTCTCTTGTATGTGGTCACACAAATGGTCAAAAAAGGTAGAGATTTTTGTTTCTTCTCCTGGGCAATGGGTCTGTAAACCCAGCCAGCTAGCTCTCTCTCTCTCTCTCTCTCTCTCTCTCTCTCTCTCTCTCTCTCATTTAAATTGAATTAAACCGATTGAGATGATTCATGTTAAAAGTATTACCCAAAGAAGCTGTTTATTACTTCCTGCTATCTCTTCCCTTAAAAAGCCCTGCTTCCTGTCCTTGCTGAGGTCTGATTGTCCAATGTTTCCTTCAAACCCCCTTGCTTTTAGTAAATCTCCTTTTTGCTGATTGCCCAGAGAAGCTCCAGTGACTTGCTTCTAAAACAACCTTAATTCATTCAGTTAACATTACTAATATTATTACTAGTGTTTATAGCTCTAATAAGGAATATTATAATCATGACATAATATTATTACACTGAGTATTAGTTTTAACATCTTTCTTGGAGCTAAAAATCTAGATTTGAGGATGACAGAAAGAAGATGGGGCTATACACATATTAATAGATACTAGATTTTGGCCCCTGGATTCTTGATAGTTGAGGAAACATCATATCATTGTTTAAAATGCATAGGACCCTTGACCAAGACCCTGGCCTAGAGAACAAACACTTAAGCTTAAATTGTTTTCCTGCAGGCCACAATGGATGCTGAAGAAAATCGTGGATTTGGGTGCTCATCTCAGAAATGTAGAGCTCGGAGGGAATTCAAACCCCAGAGATGCTGGGGTGCTAAGACTGGAAGGACCCTTGAAAATCAATTAAATATCCTGTGTTTCTTTGGCATTCCATGCCAAAATCTGCTTATATTGCATCTTACTGGTCTGCAAATTTTACTTGGAGATTGTTAGATTAGATTAGAACAAACACAAACATACATGGATTTTTGTGGTCTCCTGTTTATCCTTAAGAAATTTTGCTCTTAAGATCTGCTGGCCTGAGCTCCATCCGCAGCTGTTCAGAGCTGGCTCCGATGTATTTTATAGATGGAAAAACTGAAGTCCAGACAGAGGAAACCCTTACCAGGGTCACACAGTGAGCAAATGTCAGGCCAGAGCCAGGTCTCCTACTCCCCAGCCTAATCAGGGAGGAAAGAGTTAAGGGGAATAAAGTTTGATGGCTTTTTCTTTTGTTTTAAATCAAGGGTAATTTGTTTCCAGATATATTCTTGGGTTTTTGATCTGCAGTTCTGTGCAGGTAAATGATGCCGTGAGTTGCGTCTTTCTGCACAGTACGGCTTTCTCCATCCCAATCCATGACCGTCACCGAGGAAGGGCGTTCTTGCCCAGCATGGGGCAGCTCTAGCTTGATGAAAACTAAAACTACCATTTATTTAGCAAGGCCTGCTGGTTTTCTGGGGCCTGTTGATGCTTCTGTCACTTTTTACTATAAAAATCTTGAAAGGGGCTTCAGTAGAAGAAACTCTAATCATCTAAAAATAATTCTTAAAAATAATTCTAAGGAAGATCTGTATCAGCTGGGGGGCCTGAGACGATAGCTTCTTGACGTCTACGAAGGTGCTTTCGCACAGCTTCCTCCCATCTGAAGCATCGTCCTTAAAATTCTAGCCATTCTTTTTTTTTTTTTTAGTAAATATTGAAGATAACCCCTGGAGGCATGTTAGTCTGTTTCCTTTATGCTTTGTTATGTTCATTTAAAATAATTTTCATTATATGCGTATATAAATATTTTCTCCTAAATTTTCCATTTAATATTTCCTAAGAACTTTTATGCTGTTATGAACTCTTCACATACATCATTGAAGAGAGCTATATAATTTTTATCCATTAACAGTCACTTCACCATCCCCTGGTTGTGGGTAATTTAGACCATTTTTCCATTTTTTGCTAATTAACAATTTAATTAATAAATATGATCATTTTTTTCTAACCCTTCAAATAGATTATCGAACATGGAATAGCTGATATATTAGACTACCTCTTAAGGTCTGAATGTGGACATTTCATTTTATTCTTGCCAGCCTTGGGGAATTCCATTGAAGATAACAAAAAAACAAAAAAACTCTGCCAACGGACATAAAACATACCGATCTACTTATATTAGCTTGTGTTTACCCCTGAACTTGAACTCGTGTCCTTGTTCTCCAGACAGTTACATTTCTTCTTTAGTGAAATGCCTTCATGTTCCTTGTGTCCTTCCATGTCTGAGGGCCCATCTCACATCCTTCTTCTCCTATCAGTGGCCTTTCATTGTCCCTTCAACACAAAAGGGACAATGTCTATAGTCCTGAACTCCGGGAAGACCACCATCAACTCACAATAACTATATGTCACTGTGACAAAAGCACTTGTGTGTGAGTGTCATCGCTCCCACTAGAGAGTGAGCACTTAGCTTTGCTCCTCAGACAGAGTACATATTCCGTCCTTGTTGAAGGTGGGGAGGAGGGGGGCCAATGGGACGTAAGGCAGGCAGGCCCAGCTCCTTATGTCATCACCCCATCAGGAGGGGAAGAGGGCAGCAGAACAAAGACGCCAGGAGACGCTGGTGTGTACTCTGGGTAAGAACCCCCACTCAGTTTTCACTCACACTCCCAGACCATCATGGCGTCTACACCGCCTGTCTGTGAACACTAGATAGGACACAGCCATCCTCTGTGTGAGACATGGAAGGCTCTGCAGAGGCAGGGCTAGGGAACTGATAAAACTCGAGAAGGTACTCTTTAGTTTAGCCAACTTTTAACTAATGCCAGATTTCCAACATAAAGGCCAATCCTATAGAAAACCACAGTTAAGAAAATATCACACTTGAAACAAAACCAGAAGCTCAAAACCTGATTCATGGAGCTGATCATTATTTCCAATGACCCTTGGCATTCTCAGGTACTTAAGAAATCCATGACTCTGCAGTTTCCCCCCATCTTCTTTATAGTACCTCACCTATAAGGAGAGTGTAACCCTGTTTCCAAATTATGTTAAAGAACGCAAACCAAAGAGTGATATGCTGAACGGCTCCTAGAACTAGATATGGGAAGAGGAATCACTCCCGCCTGCTGTCTTTAATTAGTCCCTTGTGCTCTAGGCTTATCTAGTCCCAGAAAATGAAAACCATATATTTTATAGTATGTGTGCCAAATCGTATGTGTAATTCAGTGGAAAACCCCTCGCAATAAAGGAGGAAGCTCTAGCATGACCAGCAGTTCCTTGGGTTCCAGGAAAGCTTGGCCATCATTTTGCAAACTTGAGAACTCCTTCGTTAAACCCCACTTGAATCTGAAACCTCAGAGTGTACCTCGAGTGTACTGCTCCCTGGAATTACCTCACAGATCCAGTGTTGCTGATTATCAAGGGATACAGGCCATGCTAAGCTTCTGTTTGCTTTCGGAACAGTTATGTACGAGTATATTAAGGAATCTGAAACGTACGTATTCAGTTATTAAGAAATGTGAACCATCACTCCAAAGACCCATGGATCAAAAAGTCTAATTCAGAGAGAGAGAGAGAGAGAGAGAGAACTGCATGCATTCAAGGTGAGGGAAATTGAAGACGGGGCTTTGACTTAGTTGGTCTAATGACAAACACAGCAGGAGAAGACTACCATCTAGTTTAACATTATGACATAATTTACTATTATTTCCCTGATGCTGTGCTAGGTATTCTTTGCTTTGTTTCTTAAGATGTGGATACGTTTTGCCCTTATATAAGGAAAGTAAGTTGGAATGTGTAAGTGAGTGTGTGTGTGTGTGTGTGTGTGTGTGTGTGTGTGTGTAGAGGTTAACATTCATCGAACAACTGCTCTGTGTCCTAAAATCACACGCTATAAACATGTCTTCTTTAGAACCTTCTGCATTAGGTATTATCCTCATTTGTGAAATGGAAATAATGATATCAGCATCTACAAGTTAAGCAACTTTCCCAAGCAGTGGGAATGCTAGGGTGTGAACTCAGCTTTTTCCAGTACACCAGGATGCATGAGGCCACTCCCTCCACCCAAAATTAATAATTATCCCTCCCATGTGTAGACAGCTTTAAGGATTTCTGATGTGCTTTCCCACACATTATCTCCTACAGTATACTCAACAAAATTGTGAACTTATTACCTTATTTTAGAGAAGATGAGATTGAGATTCAGAACAGTGGTGTTTTATTTATGGACATAACTGTGGGTGACACAGAAACAAACTGAGCAAAACAGCAGGCTGTAAGTATGGAAATCTAATTGGCTCATTCTTCTGCTTAACACCTATGGTCCTCAGGACAACAGCTCAACTTCTAAAGGCACAGCCAAGGCTCTAATGATCCAACTTCAGTGTATTGTCCTTTATCTTTTCAGCCTCAAGACTCTACGTTCCAGCCCCAATGGACTCTCTTGTGCTATTCTATCTCGCCATGTTTTCTCTAAATCCATGATATCACTGGGCCTCCCTACATGCCCTTTTTTCTCTCTCTCTAGAACAATCCAATCCCACCACACCTCTTCCCATTTCCATCTGGATAATGTCCACACCCTTCAGTGCTCTCAATTTATGTGTCACTTCCTCAGGGATGCCCGCCCTGAAATCCACCATTGTGGACAAGATGCCCCTCCTTTGTGCTTCTCCAGTCCTGTTCTTCCCCACTTTTATTGTGCTGTATTGTGATGGAATCTTTATTTAGTCATATTCCAACCAGGAATGCGTAATCCTCAGGAAGGCAGGAGCTGCAACACCCCTCTGCCTAACAACGCTGACCCACAATGAACATGACCCAACAATTTGACAACTCTTGGAATTTCAGTTCCTTTCTTAGGTAGGGAGATATAAAGAAGGCCTGAGAAAGTTAAGGAGGACTTTTTGGGTGAGGGAAGGCTAGACTCTCATCTCTAAAGGGTGGTTGAATTTGCAGAGGAAAGAACATCCTCAATTTGGAAAATAGCAACAGGTCCCCTTGAGCCTGACATTTTCCTGGAAGACGGAAGACCTTGGGCAGGTTCAAGAGGAGGCTGCTCATTGACGAGAAGGATCATAATAACAAGATGTGACATTTATTGAGCACTGACTGTGTGCCAGTCACTGTTCTTAGAATGGTACATGCTCTAACAGTTGTAATCCCATAGCAACCCTACAGGAAGTAAATTTCCCAAGGTCACTCAGCTAGAAGGAGACAGAGCTAGGAATCTAACTAAAGTCTTCCTTGAGGTAGAACCCATGCTCTTTCCATATAGACTCCCACATACTATGGACACCAGGTCCATCAGTGGAGAGAAGAAATCCCTCTTCTGAGAAGACATGGACACACCACAGCACAGATGCTATGGAAGGAGTATGAGCAGGAATCTCTGGGCCTGATGAAATCAGTGCTTTTGGAATACTCCTCTGACAGCACAGTGTAGGAAAGAAATGAAGAAGAAGAGAGTGGCAACCAAGGAAAAATATAACAAGCTATTGCAGTGGCCCAGTAGACAGAACAAAGGGGAAGCGATGGCTGAAGAGGCATTTTGAAGATGGTAGGGGGTGACTAGTAATTCAGACTCTTTTTCTGAAGAAACAGCCCTGGGAAGATCTGTGCTGGTAAACCTTTAATAATTGGCTCCAGATGGAAGGAGCTGTACCTTGTAAAGCCACGGTGTAGACACCCCCATTACAGCCACTTGCCATAGTGTAAATACTCTCAGTATGGCTGATTTCAAGCTATCAGTATGATATCTCTGAACTCAGAGTTGGGGTGAGTCGAGTGTAATCAGCTCTTAGAAGCCAGTCGGAGCCTGCGCCAGCTCACCACTGGCCCTGAGGCACCGAGGGCCCAAGTTGAGAGCAAAGTAAAAATATGCCAGGACCTGGGGGAGCCCTGCTGTGCAGTGAGGCACAGCAGTTGTTATCAGATCCACAGGCTGCTACTGAGGAAGCTACTACGGAGGACGGATAATAAGCGTGGCAGCTTCCACTTTCCTTGTGACGCCCGTGACCCGTGGGCACAGGGAGGATCTCACTTAATCCTGAAAACCGCTCTGGGAATTTTTACAGATAAGAAAACAGAGGCTTAGAGAAGTTGATTTATTTGTTCAGGATCACACAGCAAATAGGTGAAAGGAGAAGCGATTTTAAACACAGGTGTGCCTAACACCAAACCCTTGTGTTCTACTTCTCTTCAATGACTCTCCCTAGCAAATCGGAGAAGGGGCTACGAGAGACTGATGTAATGAGGGAAGAAAGAGCAGTGGGTTAAAGATTGATTCCACAAGTAGAAACCAAATCCACATATACTGTATAAGCTGAAGATTCGTAATTCATGCCAAATAGCAATGCTAGAGACCCTATCTCCACCCCCACAGCAGATTTCTAACATGATTTTCTTACAACCTTTTCCCTAGATTCCTGAAAGAGAAGAAAATGATAAAGCAATATGAAAATGGTTTATGTCTATTTCACAATAAATTAACAGCATTCCTCAGTATCTGTGCACTGGACACATATCTAAAGCAGAAATACAGCTCCTGGCCCAAGTTTCCCACTTCTCAGTCCTGCGTGACTTATCCCCCAGTCACTTAATATCGCCTAAATGGAATGTTCCTGAACATGGCAGCCTGAAGGGAGAGTAAGGTTTCACATTTGATATGGGTCACACCATCATTCTCAACCAGCACGCAAACCATGATAAGTTGACGTTTAGAGTGATGATGTATTTGCACAGACATCAAAACATGATGTTTTGCTCCTACGGTTATTTCTTTGAGTAAAAATGGAGAAATCAGTTAAGCTTGCTGATTAAAACCAACAGTTCCAGAGTCACCTAGACTCGGACTTAAGATGTTCATTTTGGAGGAAGGTTACTGTTGGAAAACACATAGGAAGCCAGAAGGAGGGGCAGACAGTCCAAGATCACAGAGATTATCACAATCCAGAGTCCACTTTAGGGGATGTGGTAGCCAGACTCCAAGATGGCACCCAAAGAACCTCAGTTCCTGGTTGGTATCTATGCCTTTGTGTAGTTTGCTCTGGTCATGAATAGAGCTGACCTGTGTAGTTAATAGGATATTGCAGAAATAGTGGTATATGCCTTCCGGGGCAAGGTCATTAAAAAACACGGCAGCTTCCCAGATCGCTCCTTCTGGAGGAAGCACCTACCACTCCATGAGGACACGCGAGCAGCTGACTGGAGAGGTCCACACAGGGCGGGCAAAGAACTGAAGCCTCCAGCCAACAGCCAGCACCGACCGACTTGCCAGTCATGAGTGAATAATCTAGGACACAGATTCTCTAATCCCAGTCACACCTTCAGATGACTGCAGCCCTGGCCAATGTCTTGAATGCAACCTCGTGAGATGTTCTAAGCGCCTCCCAAATTCCGGACTCACAAAAACTGTGTGAGATAATGTCTATTGTTTTAATCTGCTAAGTTGGGGTAATTTGTTGCACAGCAATATAACTAATGCAGAGGGTGACGTAGGTAGGCTTCCCGATACGCAGATGTGAGACCGGGATGCGAGTGCATGTCCCATGCTGAGGGTATTCTCTTCAGGAGAAACCTATAAGGAGGGAGAGAGTCAGGAAAGGAAGGAAAGGGGCTGAACAAGGACGTGGTCTCAGGTCAGCTCCAGCCATGGCTGGTCCAGGGAGACTCTGGGGCCTACATTGCAGCACTGGGCTACCTTCCTTCATGTAAGGGGAGCAGGCTGTGGTCCTCCTGCCTCTGTCACGCATTGGCTACGGACTAGTCCCCGGGGAGCGTAACTTCCTGGGTGAGGCAGCTCTCACCAATGGAAGGAAATTCTCCAGAGAAGAGAGCCATGAGCAGCCGACTCACCACACTGGGAGGACTTGTTGGCTACAGGGGCTGTGGGCAGGGCCCTACAGCACGGCTGCCAATGGGAAACCTCAGGTGATATCTCTAAACGCGGGGGCTCCTTCTACTGCCCAACAGGCTGGCACTGCGGGATTTCACCTCCCAGGCAGCTGCCCCTCCTCTGTGCTTGTTCATTCCTTTCATCCACTTGGAACTGGAGACGGGTTGGGATTTCTGTGGGTTCAGGAGGGGAGCATATACATCCATATCCCAGGAAGAAAATGTAAAAAGAGTAGGAAGAAAATGGCAACGTAAATCTCTACAGAGGCTTCAGGCAGCTTCACGCTCCTAAGTCCGGGGCGTCCCAATGTCCTAGAAGCTCAGATACTTCCACCCACAGGCTGCTTTCCCAAGTGAATTTAGACACACACACACACACACACACACACACACACACACACACTCTTTCCCTCCCCCCCCACACACATACTCTTTAATTCTCATCTTTAAGTTTGACTTATTTGTACTTATTGCTATTTTGCACAAAGTACCACCAGTTTTCGTGTAGACGTGGTGTTTCAGGAGGGAGACATGATTCAAGCCCACTGGACTCCTCACCCCAGGCAGGGTCCCCAACCTCCATACCTGTGCACTTGGGGCTCCCTCTACCGGATACGCCCTTCCCCCAAACAGCCACACTCTGCTCACCTGTTCCTAGGCCGTATGTCACCCTCTCAGGGAAACCACCGGGTCTAAAATTGCCACAACACTTCTCAACTACCTTCTCTGCTCTAGTGTTTCTCTTTAGCGCTTAAAAACATCAAATGTATGAAATGAGTAGTCATCTCGTGTATTGTTTGTCTCTCCTACCAATCTCCATGAATCTCTGCTCCTTGCTGGCTGGCTGAGTCCCAAATCTGTGGAGCTTTCTACCGTGGCACTTGGCATGCCACTGGACTGTCACAAGCCTCAGTGAACTCCAGTGTTAACAGGCTATCTCTCTCATTATTTTCTTGTCACTTTTCAGAAACAACATCTCATGTTTTCCTGAGAAAGGAAGAGCATTTCTGTTTTAAAGATGACTTTCGATCAGGGAGCCTGAAAAACACCCTTGCTGAGTCTTTCTATGGGAACCAAGTTGAATCTGAAATGCCCCCAGTCGCCTCCGCTGTCCCAAGCACGTCTGCTCAAGCACTAATGAATCATTTCCATCTTTACCATAAACTGGGGTCACAAGTGAGAGTATTGTTCTTGGACAAGAACACGCGTCCTCGAGAAATTCGCACTTGGGGTGACCTCAGCAGTAGGTCAGACTGTCTGTGTCTCTCTGGGGCAGACAGAATGAGAGTATGAATTACAGCGTCAGGAAGTTCCCTCCTCTGCGAGCTTGGACTCAGACTTCCCCTGAGTCCCAAAAGGAAAAGTGGGCAACTTAAGGTGTCAGTGAAAGAACTCAGGTACAGAAAATGTTACAGGGTTCAACATCTACTGGGGTTTAAATTAAGAAGTGTGTACAAATGAGTGTGTGTGTGTGTGTGTGTGTGTGTGTGTGTGTGTGTGTGTGTGTGTTGGGAGGGGAGGTAAAAGGAAACATGGGAAAAGAGACAGCAAAATTCTTTGAATAATACTTGAGTCCCTAATTCAAAAGGTCTTTTGAGCTTGCCTAGAGAGGAAGAGAATGGATCCCATCAATACCTGCTAACTGCCTGTGACAGGCTCACTGTGACACTCAGCCCGGCAAAACACTACAATTGAATCCCAATTTTATAGATTAAAAAAACAAAAAAACAAACAAACAAAAAAACACAATAAAAATATTTTCGATTTGGTAGGGGCCACTTTGTGTTAGAAACTGAGCTCTCTTTACACCTTTCTCATTTGATAGCAGTGCTGTGAGATAGGAAGTAGTTTTACTCCTTTATTCAAGACGAAGCCATCAAGGCTCAGATTCCTCCAGTGACATCTACAGAAATGGCAAGATGAAGATTCTGATTGAAGCCTGCCCAACTCCAGGGACCGCGAAGTTTGTTTCTATTTAGCCGAGGGATAACAAGAAAGCGTAACTGCTCCTGCTTACTTATTCTTTTTTCTCATAGCCATTCCCCACCACCCCCGCTTTCCTCTGTGTTATGGGAGACTATGTTTCCCATGTTCCATTGCCTTCTGGCTCGTGGATGGCTGTGACCAATAGGAGGCACTGGCAGAAGATTAAATAAAGCACAAGCAGAAAAGAGAGAGGCTTGGGTGTGTCTCGCCCTCCCTCCCTGTTTCCAACAGAAGCTCCACAGCAAACCCAGACCCTGATGGTGACACCCTGGCTTCTGAACTCTGCGACCACACCTAGTCCTGCTGTTCTGCCAGCCATCGGGGTGGAAGAGCTGTGGCTACTCTCTGGGCCATCTCCTCGCTGGTTCCATTTCTTAGCTTTTCCATCATCCATGTAACCAATTCCCTGTATTACATAGCCTCTATTTGAAAGACCTGCACTAGCTTCCTGGCTGTGCTCTGGCTGACACATATATCTTCTTTCAGAAAACAATCACACGTTATTCAGAGCGTGTTCAACCAATATGAAAACTATAGTTGGAATCAAAGCACAGAGTAAAGGGGAGACTTGGTGGTCATCGGCCTGATGGAAACAATGGGAATGTGGGATGACACCGAGATCATTACGAGGCCTTGTCATCAGAGCTAAAGCCTACCCCTGGCATTCACTGGCTGTGCGACTTTCAGGAAAGTCATGTTAGCCTCTGAGCCCCATTTTCACCCCCGCACACACACACACACAAAAAAAAAAAACCCATGGTGCAGTGTCATGGCACAAGTCAGAAATTTTGTGTGTAGTGAAATTAGTGAAGTACAACTCTTGACATGTAGAAGGCAACCAATAAATGTTACTTATTTTTCCTGCATTCTAATTAGCCTCAGGAATCTGAAAAATTTCAAAAGGATTGAAAATAGACATTTTTCAGGAGTGGTGAGGAGTGCTTTAAATTCAGGAGAAAATGGGAAGACTGACGTTTAAAATGATGCACTACGAACTAAATAACATTACCTGAAAGAATGCTAAAACCTGCAAGATTGAGGATGGGGGGAGGGCCAAAAGAGGACAAGTATGACAAAAATGTTTTTGTTTAAGGCCTTTTTTTTTTTTTTTGGTATCACTCAGCCAGGAAATGTTTGCTTAGCTTCTGTTCAATCCATGGCAAGGGGAGAGACAGGGAGTAAAGGGGCTGCACATTGGGTACTGAGACCTGGAGTGGCAATAGGGAAACCTGGGTGCTAGTCTGAGTCACTTCCCCTCTCTGGGCCCCCCCCCCATCTCCCCTTCTTCTAGCAGATTAGTAGGTCAGTGGCATGCAGCTCAGGGTCACCTTCGCAGCTCTTAAAACCTGCACTTACTCAGGGCCCATTGTCAGGGTCTAACTCAGTACATTCCTGGAAGAGGTCCCAGGACGACTGATTCCGTAAAGCTCCAGAGTCTGACATGCACTCCTGCAGAATCTCCTGGTCTATGGCTTCCAACGTCTGTTCTGGCTTCAAGACTCCCTCAAATCATGAATACACACCCACTGGAGAGGGACAGAAGAGCTCATGAGCTCGGGATGGCTCCTGGAGGAGAGATGGATTCAACTTTGAAGGGTAGTGAAGACTGGAATAGAAACAGTAGAAAAGTCTTACCAGGTAAGAGGAAAGGAGGTAGGAAATGCCAATTCATTGGAAGAACAAAAAAAAGCGGTGGAGGAAGGGCAAACTACAAAGGAGTGTACAGTAAAATAGGCTGGGAAGTTCCATCCAGATCCACAACTCTGTGACCTTGAGCAAGAATTTATTTATTCTGAACTCGATTGTCCTCATCTGTAAAAAGGGTATATCATAGTACCATTGTCAGAAATTTGTTCTGAGGGTTAACTTCAACAATATACTGTGTACTTATTAATGCTCCCAGTAAAAGAGCTGATAGCATGACGATTATCATCATTATTATTTTCTACCATCTCTTCAAACTCCACATGCCTATGCTTGGAGCTGCCATGCTAAACTGCCATAATCAAGCAGGAATAGAATGTGACCTGGGGCTGGGAAAGACGCTAGACTGCATGAAGAGGGGAATAGAGAGAATCAGGACGGGTGGCACAGAAATTAGCAAGATTTAGAGCATGGCCTCTCACCCTCAGCACTACTGAAATTTGGGGCAATTCTTTGGGTGGGGGCTGCCCCGCGCACTGCAGGAAGGTAGGCGATGCCAGTAGCATCTCCCAGTTGTGACAGCTACACATTGCCAAATGTCCTGATTTAGAGTCATGGAAATGAAGATTTCTCAAAAGAAAGGAGATAGAAATAGAGAGCTAGAGGATTTAAAGGGAAAGCCAATTTTAATAATTGGGAAAAAGAAAAAGGGCAGTATTTTTGTTTCTATTTCAAAATCGTATACCGGTCTACCACAAGCCTTGCCTTTCCAGGTGCTCTGAAAATGCACGTTGGGATGTGCCAATGTTCTCTTCACAGTAATACATTTTGGCCCAGATGGAAAGAACGTCTAAATCCTGATTACTAACCAAAAGTACAGATCTTGGCTGATCACCAGAGGGCTTTTTCTTTCCTCAGTTACCATGGTTGCCTCAAAGATTCCAGAGTTTCCCACCCAGCCCACGCCTGACCTCTCATCTCCCCACGATGTTCAGATGGCCCAGGGAAATCCTGGAGAGGACCTGCCAAGCGCTGTGGCCAAGGTAACAAACAGATCTGCCTCCTTATCTCTGAGCTGGTCAACTTCCCCCAATTCTTTCCAAGAGGAAAACTAAGTAGGCGACGGGCTCATTAGAGCTGCCTGACAAAGGCCAACTGGTGAAGAGGCAAGAGAAGCAGGCCAGCCTGGCTGAGCTGGCCATGTCCTCCCTAACCCAGCTGTGCTGCCTTCAAGCCAGGCCCAGGGAGAGGCAGGGAAAGCCTGCTTTCCTCGAAGGCAGCCTGCCTTTCCATGGCCGCCCTGGCGAAGGCATGGCTCCTTCCCCCCCCCCTTCTCTCTCAGCCCCTTCACACCCTGAAGTACCCCCTGTTGTTTTCCTAATTCCCTTTTGCTCTGGCCTTCAAAGTCAGATGGGCAAAACTGAGAGGGTTTTCTTGAGTTGAACATTAATTCAAATACTCCAGGTGAGCACTTCAAACAGTTGGTACAGTGAAGTACTGTACTTAACTTCTAGAATGTTCTTTGTCACCCCTACTTTATCATTGACTACTTTGTTCTTAATCTGAGGCTTTTGCCCATGTCGTTTCCTGTGTGGGAGATGTCACTTATTTACATTTTAAACAACCTCTTGAAGACACAAAACAGATTGCATGTTTCCTTTTCTGTTTTTTTTAATCCCCTACAATACAGAGCTCTGTGTCTGACACCCAGCAGGTGCTTTGTGAGGGGCTTGGCATAAATTGTTAAATCAGTCAGATATCTGACAACTAACATTCTGCTTCTTAGCTTTGACTTGAGTCTGAACGTTCACTCACTTACTCAGTCTTATTTAATCACTGCCGTTATTTCCAGAAGGGCTAGTGTGTGTCAGGCACTGTACTGGGCGCCAGAGCCACAGTGGTGGAAGAGCCATAATGGTGGAAGAAACGAGCACTGTCCTTGAATTCATGGAGTTAGCCTAGCTGAAGGAAAAACATTTATAAAGAAAGCTATCGTCTCTCTTTTGCATTCCAAACTCCGGGCTTTTAACGACTTCAAATTGACCTTCCAGGCCATGCAAATAATTGGGAATTACAGTGTCTAAAAAGTCCTTAACTCAACTCTCTGCACCTGAGATAGAAAATTGAAAGGTCTGTGTTAAATCACACTCCTCAGTTCAGCCCACTGTCCTCCTTGGTCCATGCAGAGCCTCTGTTCTTCTTGAATTCCTCTTCCCGTTACCCCAGAGTCCCACGCCCATTCTCCCTGCCCCCACAAAGCTTACTGTAAAGTATTTAACATGTATCCTTTAATATGATCATGACCTTGTAAATTACATGTTTTAGCCTATGTATGTGGGTGTGTGTTTACTACACATTGAAGTTTGGCTGTCCAAAAGTATATCCTGATTATTACGAATTTTTATAAAATCTGTACAGATTGTTGTATCTTATACGTCTAGTTCTTCCATTTAGAATGCTGCATAGTATTTGTATTAGTTTGTTATTGCTGCTGCGACAAATTGCCCCACATTTAGTGGCTTCAACACTACAAATATACTCGCGTACAGTTCTGGCAGTCAGAAGTCTGGGATGGGTCTCACGGGCTCAAGACAAGGCCTCCTCAGCGCTGCTTTCCTTTCTAGGAATGAATCTGTTCTCTAGGCTCAGAGGCTCCAGGGAACTTGTGTTCTTGCCTTTTCCAGCTTCTAGAGGCCACCTGCCTTCCTTAGCTCGGGGCCCCTTCCTCAGTCTCCAAAACCAGCCACGGCAGGTCAAGTCTTTCTCACGTCACATCACTGTGACACTGATTCTGTCTCCTCCTTCCACACTTGAGGATTACATTGTGATTATACGGGCCCACCTGGATAATCCAAAATAATCTGAGATCAGCTGATTAGCAACCTGACTTCCATCCGCAACCTAAATCCCCCTTTTCTGTGTAAGGTACATATTCACAGGTTCCTGGGATTAAGCCAGGGACAGTTTTTTGTGTTTTTTTTTTTTTGGGGGGGGGAGATGGTCATTGTAGGGGGTGGGGAGGGAGAGCACTATTCTGCCTACCACAGTATTCTGTAGTGTATGTCCACCATATTTTAATCAAGCCAGGTTTCCGTCTCCAAGGAAATTAAAGACTCCAATTCCTTCCTAAAACAAACAGTGCCTCAATGTTCATCCTAGTAGGTATATTAGAGAATTTCTCTGGATATATATACCCAGGGTCGCATCACTGAATCCTAAGTAACATTTATAGTTAGGATACTATGATTTCAGAAAAAAACAAACAATCGCTTTCTGACTCTCAAGCAAGCTAATGGTATTTCTACAGGAAATATCTGAAGGTGACACTAGAGCTGTCCCACATTTCTCGTTTCTATCCGCTTCCCAGGCACATGGTGGGATCAGCCTCCTCTGACCTTTCTGAGGCTGGGGATGGTCACGTGATTTGCTTTGGCCAGTGAAGTGTGAATGGAAGTGTGAATGTATCCGGCAGATTGAAGTTTTATGGGCCAGGGCACAGCTCCATCTCCTGCCATGGAGATCACAGACTTCCATAGTGGTCTGGAGCCTTCATCAAGCTGGGTCTCTAAGTGACTCCACTGGACAGAGAGCACCCCTCCCCCTTGCTAACCAACGGGACATGGAGTGTTGGGGGTGGGGGGGGGAATCAAACTTTTATTATGTAAAGCCACTGAACTGTGTGGTTTTTGTTACTGCACCATAACAAATCCCATCCTGACCGATATGTCTTTAACATCAGAAACAGTCCAAATTTAAACTTCGTTTAGATGTTGAAAGCACTTTCTTACCTATTATTTCCGTGTTTATAGCTTCCTTCCTTCTTTATCCCTCAGGCTTACGAAGTCCCTTTCCCCTCCCTCCATGTACTCTGTTCATAAAGACATACTGAAACCAACTCTTGACTTGAGAGTATTGCTCACTGATCGGTGATACCCAGGGTCCCTCCCCTTGGCATGTGTTCCCTGAGTGCAAGGACCACGTGTTCTCATCATGACCAAGTACAAAAGGCAGTCAGTGTCTTACACACTGAGAGTGGTCAAACAATGCCGACTCGGGAGACTATTCTCCCCATCTTACATGCACGAACCAAGGCCAGCCCAGAAGGAAACACCCCATGATACCACCCGGGACCTAACCCGTCTGCCTCGCCCACCCACACTGATACAGGCATGGGAGCTGAAGTAGAACAGGGACTGCCTGGATTCCTTAGGGACAGCGTGGATTCCCTTCCTTGTTTTTCAAAGAATGTGGGAATGATGGGTCTGACATCTATTTCCGATGAAATTAGCATTTGGGCTCATTGCCTCTCAGCATCTCTGTTACACATTTGCTAATACTTCCTCTTTGCTCAATTGCAAAGGGGCCTCCCAAGCCTTCTTCATCAGATGGGCTATCATATACCATGATGTAAGCCCAGGGTCTCAGAAGACATAAACAGCTCAAATCAGCAAGTGTTCCTGGAAGTAAATAGAGAGTGGAAGGCACAGGGACGTACGGAGAGGCTCCAGGCAAAAAAGAGGGCCCATGTTTGGTTTAAAATATAACTCTAGAGCTTGAAAGGGGGAGAAACCAAAATGATCCATTTCCTCTCTTGTTATCATAAATGTGGTTAACGGTGATCCCAGAAGTACTCAGAGGCTTGGCTGTCGGCAGATGGTGCGGCTTCCCTTATCAGTCCATCGGCTGGGCTAACATGACCCTGAGGAAACATGTTTTTCTCCACTGCATCTGTGCAAATAAACACTGGCAATTTCTAATACTGAACTGCTTGCCTGTAAAATGATCTAAGTGATGTAAACTTAATTCACAAATGATGGCTCACCTCCAGTTGGGCCTAAAACACCAATTTGCTAATTCCTCTGATTTTTTCCCTTCTCTTCTTGCTCTTGACCCTGATAGATTATCACCCTGAAAGTGACTAAGTGGTTCCAAGCCAGAAGGTCCCTTTCTTTCTAGGACTCAAATATCTAATTCTTTGAAAAGGAATGATGATGGGGACCCCAAATCGCTAGAGGTGATTGTTAACACTCTATCCCCATGGTGCTCAGAACTCGGGGATCTGGAAAAAGGAAGCTAAAGGATTTGACCAGTGTGGAGCTAGTCATGGCCCCCGGGGAAGCGGGACGTTTGTGGGTGATGTAAGAAAGTTTGAGCCTTGTAGCTCTAGATGAGAGAGCAGAGTGGTCAAGAGCTGAAGAGCGGGGCCTGGATTCGAATTCTGCTCTGCCATGCAGTGCCCCTTCCCTTGCAGTGACGCGCTCAAACCTTCCCAGCCTGTTTCCCAGCTCGCCTGGAAAAGGAGGAAGAGTGGACCTAGACAAGGTCCTGCTGAGAAGTAAATAAAAGAATTTATGCAGATGTTGAACACAATCCTTGTGTGAACTCTTACATGAATAAGAATAGCGATCGTAGATATTCCACTGGGGGTGGTTACCTATTCCTGCTGGTGGGACGACCAGCCTGGGATGAAACATCAAGAACTAAGAAGGTAACCCAGAACACACAAATCCCTGGGGTTTGGGGGAGCAGGCCGTCCATGAGGAGAGGAAAGGTCATCCAGAAGGACCAGAGTCACCGACTTGGCATGTGGTGGCAGTGGTGAGGCTGCAATTATTCTGGGCAATGGAACTGCCCAAGGAGGAGATGGCTGGGGGGAAGTTCCCTCCACTGGAGCAGGAGAGAGTCAACACCGCGAGCACCTTTGCTGGAAGCGCCAGATAGCTATTGCAACTAGGAAGGTACCAGCTCTTGAAGTAGGCTCGAAGGAGTGCTCAGAGCAGGGGCTTCTGCCAACAGAGGGCAATACCGCCCAAGATCAGGGAAGGGGACTTACTCTCTTGCTTAAAACTCTTGAATGGCTTCCTGTGGCCATAGGAGAAAAATAAAACTCCTTTCCATGGGCAAAAGGGCTGTCCCTTCCTAACCCTCCAGCATCAACCCCTCCATGCTCCCTGTGTCTCCCTCCAGCTACTCAGGCCTCCTTTCTGTTCACCAAATGCCTCAAGCTCTTTCCAAGCTCAGAGCCTTTGCAATATCCGTCTCCCTAACAGTCACCCATCGGCTCTGCATCCGGTTAACTCCCATGACTCCACGCATTTCAGCTCCAGCATCATTTCTTCAGAGAAGCCCCTCCAGGGAGCTCATGACAGGCACCCTTGCAGTGATGGCCCCATCTGTCAACTGTCCTGCAGGTCTGCGAGCTAACGGCCCTCCATTGTGACGGGTCGCTGAGCACATCAACTCCCTTGTTCATTTCCTTAACCTCTGTTAGCACTTCCTCCTTTAAGGACCCTTCAGAAACCCAAATTGTACCAGAATGGTACATCTCCTTCTCAAATCAGGGGGAAAAAACATCAGTTTACACACCACACCTGACTCTCGAATCATTGTACCAAGGTTATGTCTCACTACTGTAGCATCTGCTAATAAATTGGGGGCAATCCGCCTGCAGGACAGCTGCACAGATGCCGCTGTGGAGATACTGTCAAAGAAAACAGGTTTGGAAATGTAGCCAAGGATCCTCCAGCACATGGTCCTTCCCAGACTGTCCACACCTGGAGGGGCTGTGGTGAAGTGGGGGGTGGGGGGTAAGGGGCGGGGGAGCTGCTGCAGCTTTCAGCAGTTTACGCTGAATGTAAACCTGCAGGGATGGAAATGCCTGAATGAGAATGAAGGGTAATTACCTTCCCGGAAGTGATTATTCTGAGGACAGGAGCACTTCCTGGTACCCTACCACCTGTGATCTGTGAGTGTGCCCCACAGGGGCGACATTGAGACCAGAGAGCTGACCAGAGCATTGGAAGAACCATTTCAGCTCGATGCGTAAACATGCTACGGTCTACTCTTCCTGGACACTTTGGGATCCCAGCATGATCCTCTGCAGCCTGAGGAAGTTTAGGTGCCTCCGAAATCATGTACAGCCAGCCCCTGCCCCCACCCCGTGTTACCTAGGGTTTTCTGAACAATGAAGGTGTGTGACTTTCCACTTGATGATTCTGACCCAGGCCCCCCCCGCCCCCGGACACCTGCTGCCCAGCCTCCCCCGTGGCCCAAACGGGAAGTACCCAAAGGGATTCCTGAGAAGGGGAGATGTGAAGCTTCAATTCCTAGAGGCCACTTGTGACTTGGAAAGTCCACATCTGACTCAGCCCCAACTCCCCAGCCCACGCCCCAGCCCACAGTGCGGTCTGGCCTTGGCTCAGAGTGAGCAAAGGCTCTGTCGGCTTCATACCCATGAACTTTAGAGGGTGTCTGTCATCACCGGCTGCTCCCCAACCACCCCCTTTCCGTTCAGGCTCCCGCACTGTGGCAGCATGGTCTGATGGCAAAGCCAGGTAACGCCAGTCACAGTCGGGCAGCCGAGGAGAGTCTCCTCTCACCACCCCGAGACAGCCGGAGAGGGAGACAGTGGGCTAACATCAGCACTTTGACTAGTACCTCCCAGAGTTTTGAATCTTTAGCAATTCAACGGCAGGTCAGAAAAGAAATGGGGCAGAATTCATTAATTTCAGGTGTGAGCTAAATCACTCAACTCTGGCAGCTAGAGTCTAGCTGCAAAATACTGCAAATCACAGGCCTTTGTGATCATTTGAAAGCATAAAAACCTACATGCCAAGAGCCTACGAAGTGCAGCAGACAATGCTGATATCGCCTGGACCCGCCTGCTGTCTTTAGGCTGCGTGGGTCACCTCTGGCTTGCGTGTACGTACAACAGCCAGCCACGGCAGCTCTTACAGAGGCTGACCTTGGCTAATGGAGCCGGCTTTGGCTTTGCTCACAGGCATGGAAAGCCACAGCTCCCTGGAATGTATGTCCACCTCCCTCCCTTCCTCCTGGGGGTGGTCCCTCACAAATGACTGACAGGCGCAGTAGTAGGAAATCCCCATCTCTTTTGCCCCAGATTCTGAGGCATAGCTTGCTTTCCAAAGTGTTCCTGATGCGATCAGGCTGACGCTGCCTTCTGTGGGCCTTTGTCTGGACTTGCTATCTTCTTCGTCATCTTCCTCTGCCCTGTCCTGCGCCCCCTCCCCCATTCCTTGGGCTTTCCTCTGGGAGCCCGGCACGTGAGTTCTCATCCCCCACCCCCGCGCCCCACCCCACAATCTGCTCTGGGTCATCCCAGCTTCACCAGCTCTGATATTCCACTCACCCCTGCAGCAGCGTTATCAGATGTGAAGGCAAGAAAGGGGAGACATATTTGGGAGATTAACCTCTGACCAGATATACGCTTTGCAGATATTTTCTCCCCTTCCAGAAGTTGCCTTTTCATTCTGTTGATTATTTCCTTTGCTGAACAAGCCTTTTTAGTAGGACTTGTCTATTTTTGCTCCTGTTGCCTGTGCTTTTGGTGTCATATCCATGAAATCACGGCCAAGACCAATGTCATGAAGCTTTACCCCTGTGTCTTCTGCTGGGAATTTGACCTAGTCAACAATAATATATTACATGCTTAAAATTTGTTAAGAGGTTCTATCTCATGTGAAGTGTTCATATCACCATAACGTTTTTACAAAGAAAGGGTAGATATATTTGCATAAGAAGCATTTCAAAGAATTACTATTGAAATAGAAAGACCCAAAGTACACTGTGCAGTATATTAAACACATTCAATAGCCCGTGCTCAGCTTACAGCCCAATAGGGATGATATTTGTATTTACATACCTCACATTATCTACTATATTATACATACATATGTATGTGTGTGTATTATACATATTAGCATATACACAATAAAATTAACAAGGCAGAATGAAATGCTAAATTACAGTCAACCCATTGCTGAAGCATAAAAGATTATCTTATGCTTCCTTCTCTCAAAGGAAAACTCCTGTGGGAAAACCCTCTAGCTCCCTTGGCGGCACCTTCAAAGGGCCAGGTATGCCTCAAACAATCAGAGTTTTCCTTTATAACCACCTCCTGGGGAGGTGACATCCATGAAAACACCTAAAGACTTTTAGTCCAACTTCTTGGGACAATGTGTTTCCTGTAGTGAGACGCGGTGAGGAGTGGAAACCCTATAGCAACGGAGAAATACGGGTTTGGGTACTGCTTCTACTGCTTCCTAGTTCTGTGGCATTGGAGTTCCAAACATTAAACTCTTTGTCCAGTTTCCCTTTCTGTAAAATGGGACAGCCACCACTCCCCTCACAGGTTTCTGGTGATGATTATATATATATAAACTACCTATCTCAGTATCTGGCATATAGCAGGACTCAGCAAAGTGTGTTTTCTGTCTGTCCTACAGCTTACTCTCTTTCAAGGACTCAGACGTAAGGAATATAGAGAATAAAGGAATTGAAATACTGAGAAATGGCCGAATGCAAGGGACTTTTGAAGACAGATATTTGGTAAGCTCCTTGAAGGCAGAGGCTAAATCTTTTAAGTTGTTAGTACAGTGCCAAGCCTGCTGGAGTTGTCCAATAAACATTTAAATAATAATAGTTGCTTAAGGACTGAAGTTTGGTCTCAGTTTCCTTGAAGAGGTCGCCACCTTGTGGACAATCATCAAAACAGCACACCTCTGGAACCTGTGTGTTCCTAGGGCCATTGAAACTGACAATTTTATCTGCTACTATTTAAAGCTCCTAGAAGCTGGCACAAGTAACAATGTGTTTCTAAAGAAGCAAAAAGGGTGATCAAGAAAGGGAAAAGCAACTTCTTCCGGTTCTAAAAAGATCAATCCATTTTCTTGATTCTAATCCGTTGCTTAGAGACTCCATTTTGTCCCTTTCATTGGCCCTAAGAATTGCAAATGAAAAGTAGCACCTGAAATCCTCAGACTACAACAGTAACCCTAAGCTAAGCCAAATGACCAGGGAAAGACAAGCCTTACTGAGTTGCTCTCAGTCCATTAGTAGCTGGCTTAGTCAGCAGGAAGCTCTATAGAGAAAAATCTGGTCCCCACTGCTCTGAAATGTTAACACCCACTGAGCATTGTGAGATCTAAGATATAAAATCACCTTTTCATGCAAATACATGTGCAACATACAACTGAATCTCCAAATGGTGGGTATATGGATAACATAGAGCAGAAAGGAAATTCTAAATGGGGGTGGGGTGGAAAGCTCAGGCTCCCATCCGATGAATCTGTATTCAAATGGAAAGAGCATGACTTTAAAGGCCAGATAACTCTGGGTACAAATCCCAATTGTGTAAAGTTGGACAAACTACTCATCCTTTCGAAGGCTGAATTTCCTCATCCGTAAAATGAGTTGATGAACTTTTCTCTACAGAACCACCACATGGCCAGGTCTAGTATGGGTTCCCAAGTCAACACCACCGCCTTGATAGGGGAACGTCTGCAGCAGTCCTGATGTGTGAAGGTAATCCCCCCCCCCCATGCATTTGTCCACGTGTTTGGGCTTCATTTATGATGACATGTCATGCTGCCCTCGTCACTCAGATAATCACCCCATTTCACCAGTCGGGTGTTTTCACAACCAGTCCGTGGAAGTCTGGGGTCAAAGAAGCACTTATTAAATAATGCCCACAAATTTCCTGAACAGGGTTTTTCAAGCAAAGCCAATAATGCAAGGAAAGCGCTGCCCACTTCCATCAATTCATGTCTGCCTCTGCTTCCTGAAAGGTCCCCATTAGCGATTGTGGTCAGCAATACTTGGGGAAGCCTGCAAACCCTTTCGGCTAATTGGCCCAGGGAAAAAAGAGATACAGTACATGGGACATGGGCTGACCTTGGCCTTCACCCATGCCCCTCACCCTCACCGAAAGGAGGGGCCCTTATTTCCTGCATCGAAAGGAGAAGCTGAAAGGATATGTTGGTGGCAAAAGCCCTCACATTGGTGTTAGATAAAAGTAATTGGGTTGGGGGGCGAGGGATATCAAGACAGTTATATCAGACCTGGACAACCGCCCCCCACCCCCGCCTGCCCGCCACCCCCATTACCAGAACAGAACACACACCAAGATCCCTTCATTTCCTAATCATTCTAAGTGTCTCTCCTTATTTCTAGAAATGGCGCAAGATTCCAGAAGACTCATTTCCTGCCTGCTGTGTTGGAAAGTTGGCACCGGTTTCCCAGTTGAGATCCTCTTGTTGAAATCTGATGAGGTTCTTGCCTGTGTTACCCTTGAACAGAATCCTGGACATTACTACTGAATAAGAGCTGGAAGTAGGTATCTGGCACAGCCCTCTTCTGGGCGAGATCAGTGGTGAAGTCAGAGCCACAGATAAAACCCGGGGTGAGCCTAGCACTGGCAGCTGTCGTTCTGCGTCACCCCTGAACAAGTGACTGGACTTAAGCTTCGGTTTGTTAATCTATAAAATGGACATAATATTCCTCACAGAGAAACCTGTGATGAAAAGTAAAATGATTGCCTTCTTTGGGTAGTTTATAAAAATGCATATTGACCTGATCTCTGCACAGTACACCTGAAGCTGAACAATACTGAATGACAACTATAATTTTATATAAATATATATATATGTATATTTATGTATTTGTATGTATATTGTTACAGGAAGCGGAGTACAGCATTAGGAATAGAGACAGTGGAAATGTCATGGCTCTGTGCGAGGTCAGAGGGATAGTGGATGGGGGGTGGGGGGTTCACACCGTGTGAGGGATATAAAAGATAAACGTCTAAGTTTTGCTTTGTCTTGTGCACCTGAAACTAATAAAATTTTAAAAAAATGCATATTGAAATAAAATATGAAAAGAGCTTACCGCAGTGCCTGACACTTAGTGGGTGCTTAAAAAAAAAATGGTATTTTGTCCTTATTATTACCCAGGGAGGCAAATATTGTTAAACCTATTTCATGGAGGCAGCTCAGTGTAACTTTGCAAGATCACACCTCCAGGAAGGGCTGGGGTTGGCTGGGGCCTGAAACTCCCTTTTAAACCTAAAGCTTCTGCCCTCCCCTATGGGGCAGGGACCCTAAGGTTGTGGTGGGTGTCAAAATCTCTTGGGAGGCTGGTTAAAAGTGAACATTCCAGGGCCTCATCCCAGATTCTGATCCAGTAGGTCTTGAGAGGGCCCCAGAGTCTAACGTAAGCGGCTTTTACACATTGTGCCATAATTCCTGTCAATGTAGAGCGTGATTCACAAATTAGATACAGTGTCATTACAAGTAGTAGGAGTATCCATGTTACTATTTGTTTTTACTTTTCTAACCAAGGTGAAGATTCAGCACCGCTTGTTTAGAGATTGAGTGCAATAATACAATCACGTTCATGCACGCACACACACACACACACACACACACACACACACACACATCAAAAGAACGTATCTGATTCCATTCAACTTCAAATGGTGATTGAGAGTAAGCTTACTAAAACTCTGTGGCCCAAGTTAATGTGTATTTTAGTAAATCTGGTAAGTTAAAACATGTTTGGTGAGTTTATCACGTTGACCATAAAAACTGTGACATCTCTCAGAGTCCCTGGGCGGTAGGGAGATTATTTTGAAAACACTGTGAAAGACTTGGGAAAGTGAAATCACTCACACATTCAGCAAACACGTTACTGCTTCTCTAGTTTGTGTTAGGCACCGGGGTGAGGGATTCAGCAATCAATAAGACTGGACACTTGATGGAGCCCCAGAACTTGTCTGTCTTGTTGGGGAAACAGACAAACTTTAGTGAATAATTCTAGCATATAAGAGCTATAAAAGAAAAAAAAAATCAAATCAGAATGCTATGCCAGAACTATTGGGGGTCAGAGAGTGGGGGGATAGAATGTTCTTTCTGAAGAACAGACATTTAAGCTGAGAACTAAAGGTAGAAAGGGCTCAGGTGCGTGAAAAGCCCACAGAGGGAACTGCATGTGCAAAGGCCCTGGGGCAAGGAGAAGCTTGGCAGGTTTGTATGAGAGAGAGAAGTCCCACGAGTTGGCTACGGAAAGCCTAGGCAGAGTGACACAAAGCAAGGTTGGAGAGGGGACAGGGATCACACAAGGTCCCGTAGGCCCTGGTCAGTTCAAATTTTATTCCGCGTAGAATGGGCACCATTGAAAGCTTTTGAGGGGAAGAGAAACAGGATCAGATCTGCCTCCTAAAATAATCACTCTGGCCACTGTGTAGAGAATGGATTGGAGGGGGTCAGGTTAGAAGCAGGAGACTAGCGAGGCATCTCACAAAGAAGCAGGCTGCCAAGGGGGCAGCAATGCCAAGCTCTGCCCAGTCACTGCCCTGGACTCCTGGTTACATACGTGGCAATTGGCCTCCTGGGGACAAAGCACCTATTGGCTGTGACCGCACAGAATAGCCTCTGCCCCCTTCCACACATGGATCCTATAAGGTACATTTCCCTTGAGAAGGAGGAAAGAGGTCACTTCTAGGGGCCATTTCCATCAGCCCTGCTGCCCCTATACCAGACGAGGGACGTTTGGTTAATTAGTTCAGTAGTATCCCCCAGGGGACTTCTGGCAATGTCTGCAGACGTTTTTGGTTGTCACAAGTGGGGGGTAGGTGTTAGTGCCAGCTGCTGGGCCAGATCAGGGACGCTGCTAAACATCCTACAATTTATAGGATAGTTTCTTAGCAAAGAATTATCCGGACCCAAATGTCAAGGTTGAAAACCCTATATTAGAGGTTCATCGACTTTTATTTCTTCTCCTATGAGCTAATGTCTCCCAAAGTAGTTCTCCAAGGAGCAGGCACAGAAGGAAATCAAATCCTTATAAACAAGGCAGAGGAAAGGAAAAGGGTGTGAGTTTATTGGTCTTCCACTGTCTGCATGCCACTACACTTTACATGCGTTACTCATTTTCTATTTGTTTTTTTATTGTTTGTTTGTTTTTACAATAGACCTAGATAAGGGTAATTCTTACTACTCCCATGCTACAGAAGGCAAAACCGAGACCCTCTGGATAAAGTAACCTTTCAAAATCAGAGCTAGGATTCAAACCCAAGTCTCACTAACTCCATGTAGTGGTATCCTTTTCTGAATGCCATAAAACCTCTCAGGTCAGCTGGAGGTTGGCCTTTAATATTTAATCAGAGCAGTCAAGTCTGATTGCAGGAGTCTGGTATCGTGCCTGGGAAATGTCAGTAGTTTGGAGCACAGGGGCTGGAGGGATGGATGGTCATCCCGCCTGGTTTCATGGGCCACCCCGATGGAACTCAGAACCCTCTCTTTCCATCGACGCCCTACACATTCACCACTCCCCATAACCCATCTCCTTTCAGATTCTCACTGGTCCAGGGTTTAGAAGCTCCTTCATATCCAGAAGTCCAGCTCTTTTGTCATGAAAAAAAAGGGAAAGGGAAAGACATCACTGGGCAACCAAGTTTCTCAAGCAAAGAAATACTACTATAGGCTGAGTAAATGACGGGGAAGCGCAACTCAACCCACATGTGCTGATTGGATGCCCACTGTGTGGAAAGCTCCACGCTAAGAAGTTTTTCTTACCAGGAAAACTGAGTAAGAAGCAGGGTTTGGACCCCTTTCGTCCATGATAAAATGCTTTATTTATCAAACATATATTTTATGCCAAGCCAAACCTGAGACTCTGAGGTACCAGGACAGATAAAACAGGAGCCCTGATCTCAAAGGGCCGATGGTCTAAAAGCGCTAATTTATAAATAAAAGTGCCAATTAAGATACGCACTGAAAGCAGAATTGAGCCAGGTGGAGGATGGAGAGTCGATGCTTTGTGTTTGATGAATGAATCGGTTAGTGTGGAAAAGGAACCAGTACTATTAAAAGCACAGTTAGAGTACTGGGAAAGTAAGGTACAGGAGTGAATGACACATGACCTGCAGGAGAGAAGTCGGGAAAAGTTTAGTGACAGGTTGGCCTTTCATCTTAACAAGATTCAGACGTGTGGGTATGAAAGCATTCGCACCCTAGAAGATGAGAATTAGTCAAAGTTCTGGAAAAATGCCTTCTTGGACTGGAAGCAGTGATTTATCCAGAGGTCAGAGCCAAGTGGAAAGATAGAGATGGAATGCAACAAGGATTGTTCGGGAACAGTTACAGGGGGGATTGTGTATTTGGAGCCCTTCTGAGAGTATCCCACTAAGACTCACAAGAACTACAAGGCAGGCTTTTAGTAGCCTCATTTGACAGGTGAGAAAGCTAGAACACCCACCTACAATCCCAGCAGTTAAGCAGTAAAGCCCAGGTGAGAACCTAGACCCTTTGGATCAGAGCAGGTGACCTCAGACTATACTGCCTGGGCCAAATTGGTCATGTCACCTGTTTTTATAAATAAAGGTTTTTTTTTTTATATTTAAATTTATTGGGGTGACAATTGTTAGTATATAAATAAAGTTTTATTGGAACACAGACATGCCCATTCACTTGCATACCATCTATGGCTACTACCACGTTACGGCAGCAGAGCTGAGTCGTATGACTGAAACCACAGGGTCTGCAAAGCTGAAAGTATTTACTATCTCGCCTTTTATAGAAAAAGCCTGTCCATGCTGCTCTGCAGCTCACTCTCTTGGCTTCGGTGGCCCAGTGAGTTCTGGGCAGGCAGCACCGGAGGGAGCCCTCCACCTGGGGGACATTCCCAGCCCTTGGGCACTGCCAGCCACTCCTTCCTCTGCTGGGGCACACCTAGAGTGAGGCAGAACTCAAGGGTCTTCTCAGGACGTAGAGAGCCTTGCAAGAAAGCACATCCCTTGAGGGCTTGAATTCCTGTGGCATCTCGACTATTTATATTGAAAACACCACAAGAACTCATTTTTCATGCTATTTCAGCTGAAAACAGCCATGGCAGGACCACAATCTGGAGATCAGGGTGGTGGGGGAGAGTGTTTGTGCAGCCGGGCTCAGCCTACCGTACCCCAGGTTGCCTGTTCCAGGTGCACTGGGCCCACGCCAGCCTTTCTTCTGGGATAGTGGGTTTGAGGAATGAGGGGAAGTCGAGAGGGGAAAGGTGCCCCACTGGAAATGCTGCCTCCTCTAATCTGGAAAAGCCTGAACACACGAGCTGGCGTTCATATATCTACCTTGTTCAAGAACCTAACATGGGTCATTAATTGAAATAAAATGAAACAAAATGGAATCCAGATGTTAGTATATATTCACTCGCATAAAACTCAGAGACAAATCACCAAATGGAAGTGCACCAAAATATTAGCAGTAGTTATTTGAGGGGTATGGAGTTATCTCGTTGTCTCGGTCTCAGCCACTTGTTTTTGTTTTTTTTTCTTTCATGGCACTCAGGCAAAGAGAAGAAGAAGATAAAACACAATTGTAACTTAGAATTACACTGTGTTTCTCCCCATAAGAATGTAAATTCCACAAGAGACTGTGTTTGTTGTTCACTGTTATATCCTTAGTGCCTACTGCATAGCCAGCCTGGAACATAATAAGTCTTCAATTAATAGTTGTTGATTGAATAAATGGTTATATTTTTATAAATGCCAGACGATCCACAAGAAACATAACTCTTAGAATTTTGCAAAACCACATTTTAGAAAATATGTATCAATCAAGTCAAAGGATGGAAACTAAGATCTTCTTTAACAAACATTTATTGATTACCTACTACGTGTCCACATTACCGTTTCCCTTCACCCACAGGAGGCCTTGCGTGGTGAAAATATTCACAGCAGACATTCAATTAATGCCTCACGAAGATCCCTGACCACACAAATTGCACCAACCACCGCGACCACAGTTACCACCTACTTTGAGAAGGATATATCAAAACAATAGAATAACTACTCATCTTTAAGAGATTAAATGTTCCAGTGAGCCTATAACCACCATCCCCGAGAGTCTGGAATGCATTTTCCTGGGAGATAATAAATGTGAATTGCAACCATAGCGCGGAGAAGAACCCAAGTTTTTTTGTATGAGTTATCATGAGCCATTATGAGGTTAGCAAATTGTGTGAATAAATAAACAACTCAGCATTTATAAGTTTCCAACACGAAGCCTGGCACCCGGCATGCCTCATTCCGCTAGCCTCCATCAAGCCCCATACTCCGAAGATCAAAGTCAAAACACAAAATGAACTTGAGAGAGCTGGAAAGGTAACTACAAAGCAACTGAGAATTACATAAGTTAATCCATGCTTAGTATTAGCATGAGACCTTGAGGCAGATTTCGACTCACTTTTTTTCCCTTTCACAAACATGGTAATGAGAAAAATGTTTGAAAGACCACTTATTAACGTTGAGGAAAAAAAGACACCCAGCAAATGGTGCAATAATGGCTGGCCCGACTGCATTGTTCAAGACTGGCTCTCCGGTCAAACAAGACAGCAGCTTGGATGTAACAATAAACCTCCTGAATTTGGGGGCTAGCCTGCCCACTCAGCCTATTCAAGATGCCCAAGACCTCTATACCATTACCTAGATCACACCTACCAGCTGCTAAGTTGTTTCCACAGTGTAGGAGGAAGAGAAGGGCAGCTGGGAAAATGACCTTCAGAAAGTGAAACAAACATTCTTAAGAAGACAACCACCCTTCACCAGCCATCTCCCAGAATGATAAAAAAGAAGGAAGAAAATTAGGCGTATTCCACACAGGAGCAATCCCTTCATTCCAGGGAGGAACAGAAACGCTACCTCAGAATGGCAGCCTCATGTAATTGACGCCACCGTCTTTAAAAAAGATTGCTGAATGATAGATTATTAGACATTATCTATTCATTCCACAAATGAGTGTTAATCACCTGCTGTGTAGTGGGCCTAGGTGCTGGGACAAAAAAGGCCGGTCTCTGCCTGTAAGTTTAAGGGGTGGCTCACTCCTCAGAAACACGTTAAAATTTGCTAATGGCCTCCTGTGAGCCAAGCTGTGTGCTAGGCCCTTCACGAAGGTCATTCATCCATTCAGTGGGTGCTTATTAAGCCCCAAGTATATACGAGATACTGTTCTAGGCACGAGGGTTACACTGAATAGACAAAAGTTCTGTCTCCATGCATCTCACTGTAAGTCAGTATAACACCACTGCAGACATTATTTCAGTTTTATGAGTTTAGATTAGATGTAACCTTCTTAAGATCACACGCTTGGGCCCAGCCCACCTGCAGGCCCTTCCCCTTCCCCTGGACCAAGGGTCAGCTACAAAAGCAAATGCCTGCAAGAACCAGGCATTTGCTTTTATTCCATAAGAGCAACTTGCGTTTGTTTTTGCGTAGACACACTGTCACTATTAAACTCCCAGTTATATGTTCCATTTCTGCCAAGATCATCATCGTCATCAATCTCCCTCTCATTTTTTGCCAAACTCATAGGTCTTTCAGGCTATTCCTCCCTTCCCCCTTTAGACAGAGTCAGAGTTAACAAGAAATACTTCCCTCTCTTTTTAACATTGCTGTAAGAAATTATCAGGATGGCCACGATGATGAACGGCATTGATTCTCATCAATTTCGTCCTTGAGGAGGTGATGGGCCGTGGAAGGGGGCGGGAGCACTGTTAGGAAACGGGGTGCACGGGGCCCCTATCTAAGGGGCAGCTGCTTCTCAACCTCGGTTGACGGTCACTGCAAAACGTCAGTCAAGTGTTGCCAGAACTCCTGATTTTTCAAGTGAAGCCAGAAATCTATATGGCTGTGTCAAATCTCCCAATACTTAGATATTGCCAATCAATTTAAAAAATGAATTTTAAGTCTGTCTACCAACATTTTCCTGGCTACACAATATATATTTTGGTGTCAAATCTGGCAGAGTTCTCCAATGTATAAGTTCTGTATTATTCCAAGTGCTCTTGCCAGCAAACAGTGAGCATGTTGAAAAAAAATTTAACGTATTTATTTAGAGTACCTATCTATGGTCTTTTCCTTTCCATGTCTATAGATATGCCATAACACCAACTACATGGAGAAGGGAAAGAATGTGTTTCTATCAAATGGCATTATACTCCAGGTACCAAATATAAGATGTTAACAAGTGCAATAAAAGTTTACAGGAGGGAGAGGTCACCCAATTCTTGAATAACTATCACGGAGGAGAGGAGACTTTACCTTGGATGGGAAAGGATGGGTCTGATTTGGACAGACAGAAAAAGTGGCGGACAAGTAGATCAAGAAGAGATGGAGCATAGGCAACAGCTTGGAGATGAATAAGTAACGTTTAAGGGAATGTAAATATGAGACCATGAATAGAGTAGAAAGGATGACGGGGAACCTGTGGAAGGTGAGGACAGAGACAAATAACTGTGTGTAAAATGGGGCGACAATATCGGGTCTGCTTCATAAGATCAGAGGAAGGGAGAGATTGAATTCTTAAGAAAGGAACTGTGCAGTTTGTCTTAACAGTGCTTAACATGGAGACCGCTCCCAATGAAGAGGTAAGGATGAAACGAGCTCATATACATGAAGGCATTTTGACCAACACGAAGTATGCACAACATCAAGGGATTACTAATATTGATGAGGAGACAGTTTTCAAAGGAAACCTATATAGCGCCCCTGAGAGAAGAATAATAAATTGGGGGTCTCTGGCCATCGTTCATGCTGTTGTCAAAGTTCAGCAGGCATTTCCTTCTCAAAAACAATGAAGGGAAACTCATTCCATTGATTTCTGATCCAACTGGGGATATTAAGCCAACAGTGGAAGGGAAATAGAGGTTAATATGTGGCCCTTTTTGGATTTCAGATTCAAGAGACACACCCTACCCTTTCCCCCAGCCTCCCCTAATAAAAAGAAAAAAAAAAGCAATAACTCTTAATATAAGAAAGCAACAAGTTTCACATTTATTGAAAGCTATGGTTCACTTTCAATTGCATGACAACACAAGTTTTGGCATCAGACAGACCTGGGTTCAAGTCCCAGCTTAGCCACTTACGAGCTCTGCCACCTCAGACAAGTTACTGAGCTTCTCTGGTCCTCTCTGTAAAGGGAGAGGCAGCAAAAGCAGCGCTCGTCTCATATGCCTTACGAGGATGACAGAACAACGTATAGTGAAACCGAATTACCCTCATGTACATAATAAATCGGAGACAAATTGATCTCACTTCAAGGCGACATCAAAGGCCAAGGAACTGGTTCTGTTGAGTTGAGAATCCCACAAAGGTTTCATCCAGGATGTAAACGGGTTCTTGATATTCATCTGTTTTCTGCCCCCGCCTACGTCCACTGTGCTGCCTTCACACGTACATGTTTCTCTCAGCAGGGTAATCCATGTGCACAGATTGCCCACAGCTGTCCCAACCACATGAAAGCCCACGCGCTCCCCAGTGGCCCTACTGCCACAAGGTAGTCATTCATCAAATGCTGGAAGCTTAGCCCCGTACACACAATGAAAGGTTAGCCCTCGGTTTTTATTGCGTTGGTATTAGCTTTCCCTGTCTGCAGCTATTTGATCAGCACAAAGCTTTACACTGTTTACAAATGTCGGAGAGTTCTGGCCTTTTCTTCTTATTGACTTTTTGATACTTGCATCATTAATCTTTAATTTTCATTGGAAACTTCAGCCGGCAAGGAAAATGAAATGCCGCCTTTTGCCGTGGGCCTCAAACGTCCTGCTGGATCGTGCCTCTGTAAAAGAGGGCTCGGAGTGAGGGAGTGTGTTGCGGAGAGAACTGCCGTTATCCATTCTAGGCAAAAATTGAAGCTGTTGTTTGGTAACACCACGTATGCACTTGAGACCTGCCCAAGGTGGATAGCACGGTGTGTCCTGCACGGTGAGCATTCAAAAATGAGCAGAGTTTATGATCATTAAAATCGTTAGCACTAATTTCATTCAGTTCTGGTTATGTCCATAACTTGTATGCTCAAGGAAAAAAGAATATATGTCAAAGACAGGAGGTAACTTCTGAAGTCAATAACACTTCCATCAATAATAACCGTTACAGAAATAGCAGAACAATAAAAGAAAAGGCCGGTGTCACTACATAGCCCGAGCTTCAGAGTGCTGAATATGAGCGTGGTGCAACTGTATTTTCCTTCCTGGTGTCACATGTGATTGTCATGCTTCTTGTGCAAAAAGGAGTTGTTTTCATCCAGATTTCTTTTAAATAATTTTCTAGATCAGCACTGTCAAATACAACACCCCGTGATGATGGAAAAGTTACGTAAATTTAGCAAAACACTGACTGATACATCCACATCCTTAAAAACTCAATGCGACTTACCAATTTTAATTAGTATTTAATAATGTCATATTCTATGTTGTGTATATGCCACACTTAACTTAGCCAGTCCTCTACTTTTTCTTATTCCATTTGCTTTCCATTTAGCGTTGACAATTCAAAGAGTGCTTTTGCGATTCCTCCCAATAATATACACTGAAACTGGGAATGCTAGCTGTGCTATTTATAATCCTAGTACCTTTGAGTTTTATATGTCATCCAAGACTAACCAATCTGTGAGAAAGTTTCAACACATACTGATCCATTCCTGAGTATAAGTATATGGACGCCACTGAGATAGAATTATTCAATACACAAAACCTATGCTTTGGGGAAAGAAATAAATGAAAGTTGCAACCAATTGACTTCCTTGAAGATAGTGCTATTAAATTCCTAGATTGGCTTGTAAAACTTTATGTTCAGGTACTTCCTGCTTGATTAATGAAACATTCTGGTCACAATATGGGTGAATCCATATTCACCCATAAGAGTAATAAGCAATTACACATTCTACCTAGCAGAACTCACAGTAAGTGCTCGTATCAAGGGGATAATGGGTTACTTTCTTTTTTTTCCCTACAAATGCACAGAAGGAAAAACTGACACACTCCTAGGTACTCTGCTGTAGTCCATAAAAGACTCAATTTCCGTTTTTGATGAGATTAAAGCGTAGTTGAGGACACAAGATGCACACAAAATGATAAAAAACAAAAGCAAATGCAAGAGTCTTTAGATAAGATGACTCAAAGTAAATGCTTTAAAAACAAAAGGTGAAATCTCCATGGCTAGGATGCCAGGATAATGTCTTTGGCGAAGTGGATGTAAATTTATCTTTGAGGAAAGGCCAAGTCAGAAAATCTGAAAAGAAATGGAAAATAAAGACTCATGGTCTGTTTGGAAGGTAACTGGAGGACTAGTCTGAGTGGAGGAGATACATTTATTTCAGGCAAGTAGGGGTAAGGTGAAAAGCAGTCAAAAACAAACAAAAAAACAAACAAAATAACAACAACAACAAAAAAAACCTGACTGGGATGTGAATCTTCAGAGCTTTATCCTATAGCCAACAGGTATCATGTAACAATATAAAGGCTTACAAAGATTCCTGTTTTCAGATATAGGTCTGATTATGATGTGATCAGAAGAAAGGACATTTGAGGACAGGAACACCACTTTAGGAAGCAATTATCTTAAGTGTCTAAATGTGAGGTGAATCAAATATGACTCAATGACATCAACGGAAATGAAAGTTCTTTGGCAGGGACACAATTAAAAGAACTTTGAGGTTATACGGATGTCATAAAAGAAGGAAAGAGTCATAAAAAATTTACCCTGAAATTTGAACCTCAGTTATTGGGAGAAATTCTGATAGAACCATTGAGACAAAAAATAAAAAAATAAAAAATAAAAAGCCAGGGGAAAGGATTCATTTAGGAATGGCAGCGAGCAGAAGATGTAGGAATCTGGTTTGCAATATGCTGGGTTGAATGTATTGATATATTATTAGACGGAGTGACTTGACAGATGGTTGAAAATATTTGACTGCAGCTCAGTCAAGAGACTTGAGATTGAGAGTCATCCATTGGGAAATTTGGCTAAAGCTAGACCATTGGATGAGCTCATCAAGGAAGGGCTATTATGGAAAGAGGATTAGGGTCCTGGGACAAAACCTTAAAGAATGTCCACACCTAGGGATAAGACACAAAGAAGTGGAGGATAAAGGGAAAGGAATAACCAGAAGGATGGGAGGACAATGGAGGCCATGGAAAGATTTGGAACCTTGGGATAGTTACATTGGAAGCTATCTCAGAGCATCGTGGTTTTGACATTTAATTCAGCTATATATATATATTTTGTCTAATGAAAACCTGCATGGAAACTCTATAACCGAACTGCTCCAGTAAAAGAGAGGTTGGGGACTTGAAGAATTGTTCTCTTAGCCCGCCCACCCCCACCCCAAGCATTCATTGCTACAAAAAGAGTGCTCCCTAAGCCCCCAAGACTCCATAAAACAAAATCATTGCTGCATTCTGATTCTTTCTATTTTAAATATGAGGAACTGGAATTCTGTGAGAAAAAGTGAATTGTGCCAAGTCAGTTTGTTAGTGGCAGAGCCATGAGTCACATCTCCTGATTTCTAGGCTGTTAGCTTTTAAGTACCAACAATGCTTCTTACGGTGTCCAGAAACCTGAGCGAGAACAGAAGTGTAAGAAGGAAGAATGAAGACCTGGGAATGATGCTACAGAGAGTGGACACATGGATGGGAGAGTCCTGGGAGGTGGCCCAACAGCACAGACAAGTCGCTGACCCTCCATCTCTGCAGAAATGCTAGCTCCTGTCCTGTGCCAAGAACTTTCCTCAGGTCTCGGGAGAAAACTTCATTCTCTCTAAACCATTTTACGCTTTTCAAAGTATGATCACATCCATCATCTTATTTTATCATCACAATGACCCTGGGTGTGGGGCAAGTTGGGCAGGTGATGTTGCAGTACTTTCATTTTACACAATGGTCCAGAGATATGGAACTGCCTTAGGTTACGTAACTGTCCCACACCAGCACCAGGATTAAAATCCAGGTCCTACAGCTTCCAAGTCCAGAGGCCGTTTCAGTATATTCCATTTCCTCCTGCTCGCCAAGAACAAAACAGGCCTGTTGTTTCAAGTGATGAATAAACAAAAATACCAGAAGGTCACGTGTCCTGCCTAAATTAATAATTAAGCATTTCTGGTTCCAGGTAACATGGAAGAAACACAATCCACCCTGCCTCCCCCACTGAATATAGTTAGAAAACATGGACATAATGCCTGAAGCAGCTGTTTGAGGACTCTAAGAAATAAACAGTAGCATGCTGACTGGGGAAGAAGAGCAGAATTTGAAGTAACACTGAACCAATGGTGAGGTCTCCACTTTTCTTTTTTAACTCTAGTGTACGTTGGCCTGAATTCAACACACTAGACCTGGCAACCGACAACAGGGCAGAGCCCAGAAAGCTGTAGGAGAAGCCACCTCTTTCCAGTCTGAGAACCTGAAAAGGGAACTTCTAACTCCAAAAGAGAAGAGGGAAATTTCCCATTTTGTTTTCTCTTTCTTTTCTGTGTTTTCTCACACTTCCAGTCAATTTTGGGAGGGTGGTGTCAGTGGCCAGTAACAGGAGCCAGAACTCTAAGGGAGAAAAATGTTTTTGTCAGCCTGGTGGACTTGCAATCCCAAGAGGGTAGAGAGAACCTCCATTTTATTTTCTCTCTGTCCTCCCACCATTGGCTCCTGACATAGCCTATTAGAGTGGCTAATTTTCTTTTTCTAGTCAGAGGACCAAAAGGAAGACCCCAAGGAACCAGAGAATATTGAAAAGATCACAAAAAGAAAGGAAATCAAGAAAACAGACCCATAAATGTGTTTAGGAACACCTGTGCTCACCCCCCTCTTATAGTATATGAATGCATCTGATCCTATTCAGCATAAAACACATTGACCAATGAAGAAACCACCTTGCAGGACCCAGTCTGGCCACTAGGTGGAGTACATGCAGAACACATCCAAATAGCATTGAAAGGGTTTTGAAAACTGAAGAACATTCAAATGCAAGAAAGAACTTCGGTCCTCACCACAAACAGGTCAATTGATAGCTAAAGAAAAACATCAATGTTCTCCAAGGATTTTAGAAAGACCCCGAGTATCAACATAGCATTACAAACATTCAAGATACAATCCCAAATTACTCAATATATGAAAAGATCAAGAAAATCTGAACCTCATGGGAAAAGGCAACCGACGGGCACCAACACTGTGATAATACAGATGTTGAAATTATCTGACAAAAAAACTCTTGAAAAGCTAGTACATAAATGCTTGAACAAGCTATTATAAACTCTTTGAAACCGAAGGAAAAATAGGAAATCTCAGCAAAGAAATAAAAGCTATAAAGAAAAATCAATTTTAGAACTGAAAAACACAACTGCAATAAAAACTTACCAGATGAACTTAATAGCAGAATGAAGATGACGAGTCAGAGAAGTTGATCAATAGAAATTATCCAATCTGAACATAGAAAAAATGATTGAAAAAAATGGAACAGAGCCTCAGGGACCTATGTGATAATGACAAAAGTTTTAACATTCATGTCACCACAATCTCAGAAAGAAGAGAAAGAGCATAGTACTGAAAAATATTTTTCAAGCAATGGTTGAAAAATTCCCAAATTTATTGAAAGACACAAACTTACAGATTCAAAAAGCTGAGTAAATTCCAAAAAGGATAAAGCAAAACAAATCCACACAAGACACAGAATACTCAAACAGTTAAGAACTAAAGACAAAGAACAAACTCATTATCTATAGAGGAACAACAATTGAATGACTGAAGATTTCTCATTAAAAACCATAGGGCTAAAAGGAGTGGCACCATATTTTTTAAGTTTTGAAATAAAAGAACTATCAACACAAATTCTATATCCAGCAAAAATGTCCATCAGAAATAAAGGTGAAATAAAGACATTCTCAGATGAAGAAAAACTACAAAAACACCATTTAGAACAGACCTGCTCTAACCAAATTGCTAAAAGAAGTTCTTAAGAAAGAAGGGAAATGATAATAGAAATTTGGAATATCAGTAATGAAGAAAGAGCAAAGGAAAAAATAAATATAATAGACCATTTTTCTCCTGAGTTCTTTAAAATACATTTGAAAGAAAAGTTAAAACATTGTCCAATGGATATATGTATATATGTATATATATATATATATATATATATATATATATATATATATATACACACACACACACACACACACACACACACACACACATACGTATGAACTATATGAGACAATTATAAAGGGAGGGGATGTAAAGAGATACATACAGTAAGTCCTCTCTTAACATCATTAATAGGTTCTTGGAAACTTGAGACTTTCAGTGAAATAACTATAAATAAACCAATTTTACCAGAGGTTAATTGATATAAACAAGAGTTAAGCTCCTATGGCATATTTCTGGTCACAAAAACATCACCAAACTTCTAAATAAAGACCCATAATACTTCTACTATTAAACATTGAAATAAATGTGAGCTATACATACATTTAAGAAAGATTATAAAAACAAGAAAAAGTTATTTTCCAACCCACTTATTCCAGTTCAGGGTCAGGTGGCAGAGCTTCTCCCAGAAGCTCAGGGCACAAAGTGGGACCCCACCCTGGACAGGATGCCCCTCCATCACAGGGCCACTCACATCCACACCTATATCACTCAGGTTGGGACAACAGAGACGCACTGATTCACCTAATGTGCACATCTTTGGGATGTGGGAAGAAACCCGAGTACCCGGAGACAACCCACAGAGACATGGGGAGAATATGCAAACCCCACACAGACAGTGACCCCAGGAATCAATTTTATTTTCCTTATCAATGTTATAATGAAAAACGTTGAACAAAATGAAGTTATTCGAGGACCTGCTGTGTGGTGTAATGTAAAGAGATGCGTAAGATGTAGATGATGGTAAGATGCTTCCGTTCCACAGGAAATGGTAAAATGTTGATTTTCAGTAGAGAGTGGAAAGTTAAATATATATAATAAACATCACTGCCCCTAAAGCAGCTACTTAAAAAGTTTACAAAGATAAAACAGATAAAAAGTTTTAAAAAAAGAGTAGGTAAAATTTTTAAATGTTCAAATAACCCAAAAGTAAGCAGGAAAGCGGAAGCAGAGGATGGAAACAAGACAAACATGGTTCTCACTTTCATGAAACGATGAAAGAAGCAGGTAAGTATTTGCATAGTATGATAAATCGCCTGAAGGAAAATATAAATCGGAGCTCTCTGACAGTGATCAAACAATAATGGTCAGAAAAGGCCTCTGTGAGGAGACGAGCTCTCAATTGCTCATCAAGGAAGTGAGCAGATCTTGGGGAAGGGCAACCCAAGAAGATAGAACAGCATGAGCAAAGACCCCAAACAGGAAACAGAGTGGGTGTCAGGAGAACAAAGATCACAGTGGCTGGAGTAGTGAACAAGGAGAATGTGAGATAAAACAGAGAAGGGAAGGAGTTACAGTTTGCATTTCATTCTAAGTGCAGTGAGAAGCTACTGACGTCTTACATTTGAAAAGCAAAGGGTTCTATTTTTTGAGGACCCTCCATACCGTTTTCCATAGCGGCTGTACCATTTTGCATTTCCACCCACAGTAGACAAGGGTTCCACTCTCTACACATCGTCGCTCTCGCTTATCTGTGTTTTTGTTTGTTTGTTTTTTGTTTTGTTTTCGTTTTTGTTTTAATAATAGCATGAGTCCACGTACATGAGGCATCTAAAATAGTCAAACTCAGAAGCAAAGGGCAGAACGGTGTTTAAAGCTTCAGTAAGGCAAGATGAAGTTCTAGAGATCTACCATGTAACACAGTGTCTACAATGAACCATATTGTATTATACACTAAAAAAAAAATCTGTCAAGAGGGTAGATATCATTTTAATGTTCTTACTGCAATAAAATAAAATTTTTAATTTTTAAAAAATAAAAATAATAAAAATGAAGATCAGAATTCATCTGCAAAAGGACAGAAAAGGAAAGGGTTACTCAGGAGAACCCTACCTCGCCTGTCCTAAGGTAGGAGATCCCTGGGGAGCATACACGTGCTTCCCTGAAGTTTGGCTGAGGATAACACAGCAAAATAAACAAGGAGGTCCCAGGCAAGAGCCAGCCTTCTCATTCCTCTGACAGCTGAGTGGTTAGCTTCCCTGAGCAGAAATGTGTACAAATCTGGATTACATCGGAACAGCCAGATGGCTTATCTAAAAGACTGCGGACGAAGCTTGATCTTTGGCCTAAGGGGAGAATTAAAAGGTGTTTATGTTTCAGAAATAATCAGAGTCAGACATCTCAAAATTAAAATTCTTTGTCAGCCTATCAATATTTATGAATGTGTAAAGTTTCCGACAGCCCCATTCCACAATTTCCATGCATTGCAGGTTGAGAGGTATTTGACCTTGAGCTAGATAGCACCTCTTTGCCAGCACATTTCTCACTGTACTCTGCAGAGTAAAGTGCATTTAAAGCTATGACCCATCTTCTAGTTAAGTTACCTATATTCACCTTTCTCTTTGAAATCAACCAGAGTGAGATTTGTGTACCTCCAAGAGACCTAAGATTGAGAAAAATAAACTCCAGGTCCCCCCATATATAATCAACCCCCCAAAAACCATGAATTAATGAAGCTGGGTTATGGTATACTACAGCCAACCTAATCGGGAACGAAGGCAAGGTTTGCAGCATTTAGAATAAACGGTTTCTCGTCATAGTTTTGACATTAACGTATCTTGTGAACTTTGTCAAGTCGTTTTTTCAATTTCAGTGGCTTCAATTTTCTTAATTTCTTCAATTTGCAAAATAAAGAGTCATTGTATGTGCATATGTCATATATATGTGTGTGTAATGTATATGTGTACGTGTGTGTGTGTGTGTGTGTGTGTGTGTGTGTGTGTGTGTGTGTGAAGGGCAGGTTCTCTAGAAGCAGAGCCTGAGGCAGGGGTTCAGAGGCACGTCCTCTTTGAGACAAACCTGTCAGGAAGGTAAAGCAAGACAGAAAAGCGGAAAGTGTTGTACAAGGATACGGTCTCAGGTAAAGTCTAAGCTTAGCCTGACTCATGAAAGAAGAATAAACAGACCAGAAGCACACCACATCAATCCATATCTCGGAATAGTCCCCACCTGGAGGCAACAGGGTCAGCCTTTTTTATCCCCTTATTAGGCACTGGGATGCCCCCAAAGTAGAGGGAATCGTTTCTCCTGGGTGAAGAGGCTACTCTCAGGTAATGATAAGTCTTTGGAAGAGGCCAGCCATGAGCCCTTAGCAGCCAACGTTTACAGCAGTTGGGGGATGGGCACACGGGTCGCATAAAGGAGAACTGGACAAGGCATCAACATATATGTTGCATGAATACAAATAAAAATATATTGCGTGTATGGGAATGAAGGCACACGTGCGTGAGTGCACACACACGATGGGGAGAAAGAGAAACAGGGAGACGGACTTTGATTTCTTCTACTGGCTTACAAGATTATTATGAGAACACAATAGTATAACACTTGAGAAAATACTAGAAACGTGTGCCCCGTGCATTCTCAAACCCATCACAGGCTTTCCTGACTCCATTTTGCTCTTCCCTTTGCCTTTGACTGCTCAGCCCCAACAATCGAGTTTACCTGTGACTGCCACGTGGCCATCAGGTACCTCCTCTTTGGAAGGCCCCAGGTCTGCCTCCTCCCCTAACCGCCCACCTACTGCAGTAGTCGTAAAGTGAGACACCGTTAGCAGGGATCCAAGGACACAGGCTGTGTGCAGTACCTATCTCCGCAATCAATAACGAGTGGGCTCAAATCCCGGTTCCCCATTTAACAGTTATGTAGCTCTCTGTTTTCCTCTGGGAAGGTGAGTGATAACACCAACCTCAAAATTTTTATTATACATTTTTAAAGCTATGGTTATGTGATACTTGATATTTTTTTCCTCTGCATGAAGGAGCACATTTCTTGCATGTCCGGGGTTTAAGTAGGTTCCATCACACCCTTGAAACTTCAGGACTTCATCAAAAAAGCAACGATTCTACTTGGATTTAAAGAAAATAAGAATGCATAGTTCTTTCACTGAAGGAATCTAACATTTAAGAGAGAAAAAGCATGAAAACGGGGGTAGGGGGTCGTCCTAGGCCATAAGCCAAATGCCCTGGTAGCAGCTGGGCTCAGCTAAGAATGTTCTACTATTTTTAGCCTCTATTTGGGTATACTGACTTCAGGAACAATATCCTCCACTTGCGGTGTCTAGGATTGTATCCTGCCCTCCCAGCCGTACCCCACCAGAAGCAGTAATTCTATCCAGCAGCTCTTTCCACGTACTCCTCAAAGCAGACAGGGATTCTCCGTCTTCCAGATATGCAATCCTGTAACTGGCTTTAATGTCTAAAACCCACCAAAGCACTTTGCTTGTAGCAAAGGGCAGTCTTTGAATCCTCCCTTCAACAGGCTTCTCCGTGGTTTGCTGGTGCCAGCGGGCATCCAGCACAAAACACTGGCACTACTGTTGTTTTCAGAACAATACCACAAAACACAATGCCATCTTAGAAGCTCGTGTGGGGGGGAAATGAAGTTTGTGGCCTATTCTGATTGCTGCATGATAAGTCACTCCAAAATTCAGTGGCTCAAAACAGCCATTTTATTCTTTCTTATGGTTTTAGGGGTTGGCTTGGCTAGCTGGATAGTTCTGCTGGTCTTATTTGGGGTCTTTCATGCCATCGCAGATGACGGTTGGTGCTGGTGTCACCTGAAAGTTCAACTGGGATGTTAGCTGATGTCTTAGAGCATCTCCTGAGTAACAATGTCCACATTGCTGGGGAGGAAGACACCACAGACTAAGGCAAGGTGAGGAAGAAGCAAGTCGTGAAAACCTGCATCTCAGTTTTAAAAACAATGAAAACACAACAACAAAAGCCTTTGCCTTCCCGTTCCTTTCCACTGCTTGTCTCTCCATGAGCTCATCAGCCAAGGTTGTGAAGTGAAAAATGAGCCAGCAATGGCGAGAATCAGTGAGCCAACATTCAGGCACAACCTTAAACACACATGTAAAATCTAAATGCACACACACACACACACACACACACACACACACACACACACCATACCACAATGGGAGCTGAAGGAATGAGTTTATGGAGACTCTCTCACGAGAAGTGTAATTTTCTACCTGAAAATCTGAGTACTCTCTAAGGTTCATAACATTTTCTGATAAGAATCTCTGCTGCTCTGCAGTTTGTCTCTTGTCAGAGGCTTCCAGCCCTGAAAAAGGTCTTGGAATTCTGAGAGTCCAATTACCTTTCCCAAAGGGAGTACTAAAAGGGATAAAGTAATGAAAAATGATTATATATTTCTGAATCTTCGTTGATAAGGCGAACCGAAGGTGATAAGAGGACCACAGATTTTCTTTCTGAAAATGGCATTTCTGGATGCAGTGCCTTTCCTGCCTGTTCTACCTAAAACAGCAAGCTAATCACTCTCCACCCCAATTTCATTTTCCCTGTGCATTTCTAATTGCCTGATATTGTCTATTAGTTTATTGCATATCTCTCCAAAAAACATAAACTTCATGAAGGCAAGGACTTTATCTATCTTATTCACTGTATATCCCCTTAAACAGTACCTGGTACATAGTAGGTACTCACTAGATATCTGTTGAGTGAATTAATTCACGTTGATTTAATTCTAATGAAGTATAAGACACTATAGTGTTTGCTTTGTGCTACGCAAGATGAGAAGCTATCCTCAATAAGACTGCAATGTACATTAATAACATAATACTCAGGAAAACTACAAGAGCACATAGAGGTTTAAACAGAATAACTAAGAAAGCACAGAAAAATGTGAAAGACTATAAATCTGAACACTGTCCATTAAAATGAATAGAGATGCGATTCAGACAAAACTCTAGCATATCAAGGGCTGCTGTGACTTGGGTCCTGTTTCAAATGCCCAATAGCTGAGAATCAGACTCCATGACCTTGGATTAGTAACTTGTATTTTGTGGAATTCAGCTTCTTGCTCTACAAAATAAATATCCCTGCCTAAATAATCACTAAGGTTCCTTTCCACGACAACGCAGGAGGGAACCATGAAACAAGGAGCAGGGTTTGGGCGTCAATTTCTCAGTAAGTCTGAGGTGTGAGTAATAAAATGGTATTAAATTAATAAAGGTTAAAAGACCCATCACCAAACTGTCTTCTATCAAGATCTATCTATAAGGATGTTCTCCAGGGAGCGAATTACGATAAAGAGAAAATTGGAAACCAAACTGGAAACATTTCAGAATTATTTATTTTTAATTAATTTCAAAGAAAAATTGCAAAACTTGTTGAATTTCCATGTACCTCATCCAACTTCTCCTAGTATTTTAATAGTTTCTTTCTCCTTAGGGCCCTAAAAAGTAACTGGGATGTATGCAGTTATGGGTCTTTTTTCTTTCATCCTGTTTTGTGCCCGGAACCTTTACTCAGCACTGGGAAACTGTCTTCTATTATTTCTTTGATTATTTCCTCATTTCCATTTTCTCTAGTCTCCCTTTAGGTAACTCCTACTTGCCGATTGGGCCCTTGTATGTCGATCCCCGTGTCCATGGTTCTCTCATGTTTTCTCCATATGTTTTGCTTTATATTCTGAGACATTATTTAAAATGTTTCTCCCAGGTGTTAAAGAACATTTCTTTCTTGATTAATACTATTATGGCAATAATAGTTTTAATTTAAGCAAGGTTTATCAACTCTGGTACTACTGACATTTTAGGATGGATAATTCTTTGTCATGGGGAACTACCCTGTACATTGAAGGGTGTTTAGCAGCGTCGCTGGCCTCTACCCACTTGATGCCAGCAGCACTGTCCCCCAGTTGTCACAACTCAAACTGTCCCCAGATATTGTTAATCACCCCAGGTTGAGACCACTGACTCAGAAGTTTAATTTCCCTCTTTTTTCTTTTTTAAAAATTTCTTCTCTTTTATAGGAGCCTCTTTTATGTGGCCACAACCGCTAATGCAATTAGGCTTTGTTAAATTTCCCTTCCTTTATTTCTGTCTTTCAGAATCAAGTGTTCTTATTTGTTCATCTTCGTCCTCCTCTGTCATTGATTTCCCTGAAATGTCTAGTGGTCTTGACTATATAGGTCAATTAACAAAATAATATAAGTCACTCAAATGAGTCTCTGGGTTTTCTGTTGTTTTTATTTTGAGTAGGGTTTTTTTCCCCAATAGACCTCTTCCCTGAATAAGGGGACAGACCAAGAACTCAGGAAGGAGCCTATGAATAAGCAGGCTTCACTGCAGGATGAGCCAATCCAAAGCAGGCAGGCAGATCAACTGATCCCCTCAACACATGTCAGTTCAGGGAGTACTTTAGTCTGGGGCACTGACACCTATAGATGCTTTCCAACACTCACACTGATTCTTGCCTCTAATCCAACCCTTACCCTCTGCAACCTATTGAGCCCAAGCCAGGAATGTCTCTGAGGGTCCAGGAAAGAATTGTTCCCAATTTTAACCAACTTTTACTGACTTGCCCTAGGTGTGTTCTGAGCCCCGTCCTCTAAATGTCCTTCAATAGGTAAAGGATTAAACACATTGTTTTACAGACGTATCGTGGAATGCAACATAGCAATAAAAAAAGACGTACTGATGCAACAATTTGGATGGGTCTCAAGGGAATTCTGCTGAGTGAAAAAGCCAATCTCAGAAGGTTATATACTACATAATTCCAGGACAAAATTATGGACATGGAGGACAGATTAATAGTTGCCAGAGGTTAGGGATGGAGCAGGGTGGCACAGCACGGGTGTGACTCTAAAGGGAGATCTTTGTGATGATAGAATACTTCTATCTTGATTGTGCTGTTGGTTCTATGAATACACATGTGATAAAACTGTAAGCATCAATATGCACACTCACTCAGAGTGCATGTAAAACTGGTAAAATCTGAACAAGCTTTGTGGATCGTACCAATGACAATTTCCTGGCTTCTCTACTGTGCTTGTAATGCTAGATGTTACTCTGAAGAACACTGGGTGAGAAGTAACTCCCTTCATAAAACCTGTATGGAATCTTACTGTACATTTTTTGGCAACTTTCCACGAGTCAATAATTAGTTCAAAATAAGAGAAATATATTTATTGGGTCACTGTAACCCAATTTTCATCGCTACCTCAATACTGGTGACCTTCTCTGACCAACTGGAAGCTTCCTTTCTCATTCTTAGGCAAACAGGGTTTCATTCCTTCTGTAACCATTTCAATGGGATTTCTAAAGATAGAGGAAGCAAACTCTTGTGTTCACAAACAGCAATCCTGAATTGGAAACAACGGATATATACGTATTTTTTTTTTAATTAAGAGAAATATGAGGGCTCAAATAGTAGAGTTTCAGTCAAAAGCCCAGCTTAGAAAGAACAAGATTTAAAGAATGCAGTCTACATTTAGAAATACGTTACTCATTTATTCCGTTAGGAACTCTACCCTCTATCCTTGAAATGAGGTAGCACATGAGAAATGTGTTGGACATTGTCAGACCCTGTTAACTGAGCACATTGTAAAATTCCCCTTTGCAGAGTTGTGCCCTTGGCTTTTGCTAACGATCTTTCTAAGGAACATGATATCAATATGGCTGTTGCATGCGTTGTGGCACTTCTTTTAAAGATATTTTCCCATAGGTTCCTCAGTGTCTTCTCTAAGTATCTCTATCCATTTCTTTTAGAGCAGTGGTTCCCAAAGCATGGTCCCCAGTCCAGCAGTTTCAGTATCACCTGGAAACTTGTTAGAAATGCAAATTCCCCGCCATATTGACTCAGAAACTTGGGATGGGATCCAGACATCTGTGTTAATAGGCCCTCCGGGAGACTCCAATGGGTGCTAGAATTTGCAAACTACTCCGTTAGAATATAGTGATGGGTTCTCTATTGTTGAATTTGGTTGCAATAAGAAAGTATTTTTTATGATTTCAAATAAAAGAAAAATAGGTCGTATAAGGGAAAATCCCTTATAAAATGGTTTTTATTCTATCTTTCTACTACTGGGAAGCTTATATATTTTAAATTCCCCACCCCCCTTTTTCCCCCCATTTTTCTCTTGCTGCTAACAGATTCAGAGCCAAATTGGAAGGTAGTCATGGTAAATATATTAACCCACAGAGTTATCATATGGACTCCTTCCTCCTTTCCTTGCCTCAATTTCTTATTTTTATTTTATTGGATTTTGTTCCTTTGGGGAGAATAGAAAGTTATAAATATAGTCAATAAATAAAAGAATCCTTAACAACAGTGGCAGTGTGTTCTTATATGCTGCCACATGTTCTGTTCAGAGTATGAAATACAGATTATGCAGACTGAGCAGATGTTACCAGATATTAAATTGTTTAAAAAAAAAACAGATGACAGACCAAAAAAATTCAAATACTGCCTAGAAAAAAAAATATTTTTTTATGTGTAACTCCCAGGGATATTCTTATGAAATAGAATTATTATTGCCCTTTTGTTTAAATGTAAGAGAAAGGATTTAGGCTTAGATTTGTTATATTAATATACTAACCACTATTGTTCTTTTGGCTTCTTGCCTTTGGGTGATGGTTTCTTGTTGAGAATTATTTTCTGTTTCCATCATCTTGAAACAAACAATGTGTATTTCAATTGTCTTTTTATTTTCCCCGAGCCAACCGACCAATCCAATTCTCATTTGAAAAAGTTCTCCTAAAATTTCATATATAACTAACAAAACACCAGGACTACTGGTAAGTTTAACAATTCCATGAACGTGTTGTACTTTGGGCTTTTGTCTGTGATACATTCTAACATGTCATTGAAAAAGGTACGGTTAAATAAATATTCAATTAAAAAAATGAGACAAACAACCACAACAATAATCAATAATGTTTTTACAGCAACACTTAAGTTATTTCTTTTGTGTAAAGTCTGAACTTTGGAGGAGAGAGAAAAAGTATGAAACATATTCTCTGAAGACTGAAAGCTGACTCGCACAGACTACGTTTCCACCAGACAGCACTGCTCTATTCTGTATCCCTTCAAATCTGCCTGGCTCATCCTTGGGGACCTTGCCTAATCACTTGGTAGGGGCCTGGCTGAGGCCCCACAAAGTGGACAACTGGCTAAGTCCTGATCGAAGTCAGGCAACTATACAGAACCTTGAAGCTGCTGCCCACCTGCTCCAAATACTTGGAATCCCCTGCTGCTCCATCCCCAACAACACAGAACCCCTGGGCATTATTACTGAAACACTCCAGACTTCTGATAATTCTCTTAGAGCACACTCTAATTAGAGCATGTTAATTTCCTATGGCTGCCATAAGAAATCACCATAAACAGTGGTATAAAAAAACAACACAAATTTGTTCTTACCTTTCTGAAGGTCCAAAGTCAGATGACGGTCTTACTGGGCTAAAATCAAAGTGTCCACAGGGCTGTATTTTTTCCTGGAGGTTCTAGGGGAGAATCTGTTTCCTTGCCTTTTCCATATTTCAGAGGCTACCTACATTCCTTAAGTCTTGACCCCTTGTACCTGCAAGGCCAGCAAGAGCTGGTTGAGTCTTTCTCACATCAGATCTCGCTGACATTGACTCTTCTTCTCCTGCTGCTTCCACTTTTAAAGACTCTTGTGATTATATTGGGCTCACCTGGATAGTCTCGGACACCGGCCTATACTAAGGGTTGCTGACTAACAACCTTAATTCCACTGGAAACTTAATTTCCCTTTGCCAAGTAACATCTTTATGGATCCTGATGATTAAAACATGGACATCTTTGAAGAGAGGCATTATTCTATCTACCGTGACCAGTGATCCAACACGGGAGTAACTGAGTGACTAACAGACTAGACTAGGGGACTGACTTAATGAGTGTCCAGCTCTAGGTGATGACTGTTCAATTTCTCCAAAGCAGACTGTTTTCAGGGGAATCATTGTAGAGCAGAGTGGAAGCTCAGCTCCCCGACTTACTCCTTCACTCCTCTGAGCTTCACTTGCCTTGTCTATAGCGTGAGGTTAATAATAACACCTATTTCACAGGGTGACAATAAACATGACATGAGAAAATATGTCAGCGTCTGGAATATAGCAACAAATAAAAAGGCATTGAAAGAATGAAAATGTAAAAACATACAGCAATAAAAACATGTAAGCCTATGTTCCATGAGGCAAGCACACCTCGTTTTACTGCACTTTGCTTTATCGTGCTTCACAGGTGTTGCATTTTTTACAAACTGACGGCAAGACTCTCCACCAGCAAAAAGATTATGGCTTGCTTTATTGCGATACTCTTTTGATTACGGTGGTCTGGAACCGACCCTACAGCATGCCCGTACTGAAGTACTAAGTCTAGAGACATAGCAGCCTAGAGCTAAAAGTACCTTGGCAGTCATCAAATGGGAGAAAAAGAGAGGGAAAACAATGTGATTCAATTTGTGGCGGAAATAAAATTAGAAATCAGCATTCAGTTAGAGGCCATGAGACATCTCTCTTCAATACCAATGAACCATTTCTCAGGACTGTGATGCCCAGCAAAGACATTCTGCATCCAGCAGACGACGGGGATATGCCCAACTGGACACTTCCTTTGGGCCATGTCTGTGTCGGGAACATGGCCTCTCTGATGTGTGGAAGCCACTCTCTTTATGCTGACTTCTACTTTTTTAAAGCAATATTTCAGCAAAGCTTCAATGATATGGGGACATTTTCCACCATGGATACAAAGCCAGATACATAATTGTATATTCACGATAGCAGCAATTATGTAGAAATAAACATTTTATATGACTTGCCATTACTGCAAAAAAGTGTTTATCTTGTATCTATTGGGGGGGGGTTAATTTTTTTCTATCTGTTCTATGTTTTCCAGATATTCAAAGTGAGCATGATTTTTATAATAAATAAAAGTAGAAGTGCTTATTTAAGAAAATAACAATAATGAGAAAAATTACCTTTCTGGTCAATGATGATGTTCCCTCGCAACCCCAGATGTCTAGAACCTAGATATTCAAAAACAAATATTTCCCTTGTATTCTCAAAAAGATTTCTTCTAGCTATTCCTTTCCCTATTTCTAGGGGATCTGTGCTTTATCCCACATTGCTACTTCTTAAAAAAAAAAAAAAAAAAAAAAAAATCTAACAGTAACTACCTCAGTAAGCAAGTCTATGGACCATATAAAACTGAAATGCACCCATCAGTCAAAATGTGAGGTTAGGGAGACATCCCATAGTTACTCTCACCAGCCTCACTTAACCAAAATTATCTGCTTTATGCTGTTTTGCCTTTCAGTTATCACTACATTCATTACAGCGAACTCCTTTCTACTATAATTTCATATCAAATAAAGGAATGTGTTCAGACTGTAACTCTAAGTAGGAACACAGGTCCGGTCTCTCATAACCCACATTCCCCTGGATGCAATTAGTTTAATCTCTTTCTGAATGTGTTCTTAATATAGGCTTTTACCATGGACCATTTTTCATGTGTCTTGGTTTTTCATCACTCAATTCTTGAATAAGACCACAGACACTAAAATGATAACATATCATGTTGAAATCAAGGTTAAGTTCAAGGGGGAAATAACATGCTCTGTCTACAGTTAGAGTGAAGGAAAGTGATTGCAGCTCATGACTGCATCATTTTCATAATATTTGGATTTGTTTCTTGCTGTCACATTTCGGTTAATGGAGTTACATTCTGAAAGTCGGTCTAAAGCATTCAGAGGTCATTGTGCACACGGGGGGTTTAGGGAGCCAAGTTTTTTCAGAACCAGGACCTTAACAATTCATTAAGATGGCAAATCAGATTGCTATGACTGAAAGATCTCAAAGCCCTTAACTATAACTGGAAAGAAACAGTCTTACTCAAAGTGACGATGAATAAAATAAAAATAAAAACCTACTTCAGGAGAAAAAAAAAAAAAAATCCAGCCCTATCTGATATCCAAAGGGATAATTCCAACAAATCAGAATTATGAGATGTTCAGGGTTTATTATTTTAATTATTATTAATATAGGGCTTCTAGAAGTCCCAGGATTGATTGGCCTGCCCTTTTCTTTTGATATCTAGAGATTTCCTAATATGGCCCCTGTCAGTCCAGCTTGCTTTCCTTCTACCCTGTGAACATGGACTCTCCCTCCAGTTCACCCCACTGACTGTACTGCCTTTTTCTGTAGCTTCAGTCTCTGAAACACGCTGACATACAGAAAGGTCACTAATTGTCCGGGCTTAGAATTTGCCTGATCCCACCAGCCCACTCGTGTTCTCAAAAATCTCCTGTCTCCACTTTGATAATAACTATGATCATAATCCCATTAACAGAAAACACTAAATTCTTTCTATGTGCCAGGCAATTGAATGATCTTAATTCCTGTAACCACCCTATGAGTTAGGTATCCATGATTGCACTGTCTGAGCCTCAGTGGTCTCGTCTGTAAAATGGAGGCATGCAAAATGACAAAGATCACACAATGGGTAAATACTAGGTCTGGGAATCCCACCCCAAATTTCTTAACCCCAGGATCTATGATTGTTAACACTGCACTATGCTTGCCCTAGTCTCCTTGCTGTCAGAATTCCCAAGGCCAACCTTATCCAATCAATCTATAGAACGTGACTTCTTCTAGAGTTTATCATACTCCAAAAGATATATGTATCTAACTTGATATAGAGATGGTCCCTGACTTATAATGATTCAACTTACGATTTTTCGGCTTTTCGATGGCGTAAAAGCCATACACATTTGGTAGAAACAATACTTTGAATTTTGATGTTTTCCCAGGCTAGTGATATGTGGTGTGTACTCTCTCGTGATGCTGGGCGGCAGAAGCAAGCCGCAGCTCCCCATCAGCCACGTGATCACAGGGTTAAACAACCGATATTGTACAGTGTAGTCATTGTGTGAGGAGATTTTGCCCAACTGGAGGCTAATGTCAGTGTTCTGAGCACGTTTAAGGCTGACGAGGCTGAGCTATGATGTTCAGCAGGTTAGGTGTATTACATGCACTTTGGACTTATGATATTTTCAACTTCTAATGGATTTATTGGGAGCTAACCCCAACGTAAATCGAGAAGCATCTGTATATAATTTTACAATTACAGAAGAGTTGCAAAAATAGTACAGACAGTTTCCATACATCCCTCTTCCAGCTTGCCCAAAGGCCATGCTGTTTTCATACTGTCTTCAGTCCTCAGGCCGTTATTGTCAAAATCAAAGCAACTAAACTGCAGCATGATAAGGATGCAGCCACAAAAGCCATCTAATATTCTAATAGTGCCTCACATGGATGACACGACTTTCCCTTTGGTGGAGGCTCTCAGCTCGCCATCTCACACTGATGTGTTATTATTAGTGATTCCCTCTGTGCATAGTACAGGCACTGACCTTATAGAGTTGTACGTGTTTACATAACAGATAGATCAAGGAGTCTTATTTTGCTGGATCCTTCATGAATTTAAGGAATTGTCCTTCTCCCTAGGAAATGCAGAGATAAGCAATCCTACACGTTCCAGGTAGTTTGTAGACCCAGGGTTCCTCTCTTTGAGTTCAATCTTATGGAGTTTTTTTTGGAAAGCTAACAATTCAATCTAAGCTGCTAACCTCACTCACTATCTTTTCCTCAATCGTCATAGAGCTTCTCCACATAATTAACCCTGGGAGGCTGCCAAAGACTTGGAGAGCCACTCCTCCTAGTACAGGCATGGCTTTCCACCACTGAACTGTTCTTGGTTTGGGGCAGCGGAAATGGCCGTTTGCCAAAAAATACATGTAACTGTCACCAAGACGATCTCATCAGGCAGTGAGACAGTGGATCCACTTCTCCCAGAGTGTCAAACCCACTACTTCAGGGACTTCCTGACAACAAACCAGCCCCATGGGCTCCTCAGCTGCGTACTTGCCGAAAGTCAATCCACTTATCCATGCAGACCCCACTGACTTCTCACAAATTAGTACTTCTGAGTTTAACATTCTGTCCGAGCTACAGTCAAAGTTAAATGTAGCTGGCTTCTTTCTTGATAAACTGAATGTCTGAACTTCTCAGGCCAATATTCTACTAGAAGGTCAGGTGGTTGTTAATGACATCACAACACCGAAGAAAGGCCTTAAAGAGAATCAGAGGACAGTTGGTCCTTGAGCTCCTCAGCACAAGAGAGTGCACCTTCCTCAGGTAACCTGAGACCAAATTATTCATTGCAGTTTCAAATATTTATGGGTTAAAAATATTAAAGGCTATTTCCAATGATACCCACATTTTAAAAACACAGAATTAGTCTATCCTCAGCATGGCACAACGGAAAGAACACAGGCTTTGGAGTTAGACAAATAAACCTGAGCTTGGATATGCCACTTAACTTAGCTAGGTGACTTTGCTCAGCCAAATTTTCCTCTTCTCTAAAATGAGGACATAATGCACAGGAACAAAACAGGACTATGATGAAGATGAAATGTGACAATGTACAGAAGGGACTTTGTAGCAAGGACTAACTCAATAAATCTGGTTCTCTATCCGCTAGAATTCTTTCCAGGAATCCCTGGAATCCGGAGCAGCAAGAAGGTAGTGGAAGATTCTATAAGTTGAAACACATCAAATTTTGAAACACATCAAAATGTAGAGAATTTAAGTGACTACTGGTGCAAATCGCTGTATGCCTGTCAAGCAGTCAGAAACCAACAAAGAGCATTTAAAACTAATTTGGATCAGAATAAAATGGTACACCTACATGTAAACGCACATCAAATGTAAGTAGTCTAATCACACTAGTTAAAAGAGAGATATTGTCAGAATGAATGCTAAAATAAGATCCAAGGATACATTTTTTATAAGACACTCACTTTGAATACAATGATATAGGTAGGTTATAGTAAAAGAGTGGGGAAAGATGTACCATGAAATGTTAATTTAAAAAAGTTGCAGTGACTCTCTGCGAATATCACACAGTGTGGACTTCAGAATAAGGAAAATTATCAGAAATAAGGAGGAGCATTATATCATAATTAAAGGTCAGTTGACCAAGAACTAACATTCTTAATTGTGTAATCACCTAAAAACAGAGCTTTGAAATACATGAAGCAAAATCTAACAGAATAAAAAAGGAGAAATAGAGAAATCCACCATGATAGGTGAAGCCGTCAACATTCTCTTTCAAGAAAAGATAGCGTGAGTAGACACACACACACACAAAAAAAAAATCAGCAAGGATGTAGAAGAATTAAACAGCATCAACCAACTTGATTTAACTGACTTTTGCCAGGGGTCCCATCTCCAAGATGAGAAGGACACTGTAGCAGAATAACCCAAGTGGTAGAGCTATTTTATTAGAAAAATCCTGGACAAGTTGCTAGGGGATGGATAGCATGTGTCTTAAGTCTAGGATTCGTCCAAGTAGTGAGGAAAACCAGTGAGCCCTCTCTGGGCTTCTATCTTCTTACCTGTGTAACAGGCAGCTGGTGTTCAGAGCAGTGGCGTGAACTGGTTAAGAGACTGAAGACAGATAGTCTAGGTTAAGTCTTAGTTCTGCCTCCTACCGGTTGTATGAGCTTGGTCAAAAGCCTTAACTTCTTTATGTCTCGCTGCTTCTCTGTGCTGCATTCTCTCAACCACATGTAAAATGACACACGAAAGCACCTACTCTACAAAGCTGGCAGGCGAATTGAGATCATTTAAGTTTTACATTGAAAGCAGTACCTGGTACATGGTAAACATACAGCAAATATTAGTTGTTATGAAAACTATTATTATTTCTAAAATTATTGAGATAGACCCTGTTTCCCAAACTTTTTATTGTTGCCTCCTTAAGAAGCTTCTTTTTAACATTTTTTTTTTTCTAATCACTCCCTCCTGCCCCAAATTTTACCACAGATACACTGTACATCTGTATATTTGTGTATGTGCTGTGACCCTTGGGGAAGCCACAAACCATTGTAGTATTTAAGAACCAATTTTCATCCTCTTGGGAGAAATATTACCCCTGTTGAAAAATGCACATGACAAAAAAATTGATCTCTAACATTCTATAATTCTTAATCTCTATAGATCATATTATGAAACCTTCAAAATTACTTACTTATGTTAGATAAAATATGAACTAAAGTTGCCAATGGAATTCTTAAATTATGCTATGAAACATTTGGGAGAGTAACGGGTTAAATCTAAGGATTCGAGAAAGACTCCCCTAACTAGTCCGGGCAGTCAGCTGGCCAGACTCAGTCCCACTAGATAAATATCATTACATCCTAGAAATATATTTATGTCCAAGTGACTGGTATACACTCTGAGTTTGAAGATTTATGAGATTAGAAAAAATGTTTTGGTCATGAAGAATATGAAAAAATGAAATATTTTTTCTTCTAGTCGTGTAACTGGACAGATTGAAATGTTCTCCTAATTTCTCTTGACACACAGCCCGTCTCTCATTAGCTTATAAGGGTGTCTGTAACTGTAATGCCTGTCAAATACTTATTTCCAATGATCAACGATCCCATGAAAAAGACAACACAATCTCATCTTGTCTTTAAAAGAGGAGAAAGAAGCCTAACACTAAATGTCTATTCTGGAGCCAGGACAGCATGTATTTTCTCAGCCCCTAAATCACACACTGATGGTAAAATAAGACCCAAGCAGCTCTTTCAAAAACTCTAGCCTTTAATTCTTTACTGATCTAAAAGATATTCAGCCCAATCTTAATAAATTATCAGAGTATCATTTATCCTTCACATTGGCTTGGATTTTTCCCTTGAACTTCCTCTCATGTGTTTCTTCTTCCATTGTGTTCGTAATGAGGTTTTTTTTTTCTTTTTTTTTTTATGTTGGTTCTATGTCTGATGCTATCCAGTTGAAAATGACTGAAGTCAGAAAGAAAGAATATGTGGACATCAGAGAAGAAAGCTAACCAAGTTCCCAGACAGAGAGTGTCTCCCAGGAAATTCACACTCAGGTTCAGATTTTCCCATTAAGAAATTTCAACTCTAATTGAATGTCAACTCAAACTGAAAAAGAAAAAGTAAAAGAAAGGAAGAAAAAAGGAAAGAAGGAAGAAAGGAAAGGAAGGAGTTTATATTACCAGTTAATCATGATCTCTGGGACTGACTCTATTTAATCAAACTCCTAAATGGCTGACATATATTTTTTGGATTTTTTTTGTTTTTGCTTTGCTTTTCATTTACTCTGAAGAAGACAATCTATCCACTGACTGAAAAAATGGATGCCTGTCACTCAGATCATATCTACACAAATAGCAAAAACACATGGAAACAAATTAGTAATAAGATTATTAGCTCAGAATGCAATCTCCAAAACAAGGGGCAGATGGGTGGGAAGCGATAATCTGGAATAACAAAGACAAATCGTTGACATGTGTTCCACTATCACTCTTCCTGCACTAATGGCAGAAATTGTGAGTCAACCATTACATGCTGTGGATGATGAATTCTGATGCAGCCTCTGTATCCATCCACACAATCAGAATAACACAATCAGGGTTATTCTATAAGATGAAAGCTTATATACCATATCTGGCCTGGAAGGATGATTAATCCAAGCCATGCATCTCCTCTTTCTACTATGAAACAAAGAACTCTTCACTAGTTACCAGAATTTATAGAAGGTTTAGTATCCTCTCACTGCTGGAACTAGAAAACTACTGTCAAATTCTACTTTCATTGTGGTGGAGCATAGCTGACAAATAAAATTAAAGAGAGAGAAAATAATGTTGAAAATAATGTTGAACTTTAGGAAAAAGACTCTGGAGATGAGATTCAAGCATCTGTATTTGTAGAAACCTCCATGGAGATGTGGTGCTTCTTAAAAGTTGTGTACTGCTAGCTGTCCAGGAAAAGAAACTACCCACCCCATAATATTCAACTGTCCTGTCTCTAGCATTACAAGTAATGCCGACGAATCATAGCCTTGCTTGATAAGTGAAGGCAGATACTCAAGACCTTTCAATATGGCACTCTAGACTTCTCCTCCCAAGCAATTAGATGTGTTGTGTTGGGCAATTATTAGAGTTGTTCGACTCTCTCTTCTTCTGATCATGGTAGAAAGACATTGAACTGACATTTGCCCAGTCCCTCTTAAGGTAAGTGTGACTTGACTGACCAATGCTATTGGAGCTGAAGAGACATGCGAAGCTCTAAGAGACCATCTGTGATTTACCACATTTTCTCTCCCTCTGCCAAGTGGCCTGCATCCTTCTACATGGTAGGTGAAGCATCAGCTTAGGGCTTACAGGGATGTGTAACAGAGCCCCCAATCCACTCAGAACAGCCATTGTGATGGTTAATTTCATGCATCAACTTGACTGCAGGGATGCCAGACATTATTTCTGAGTGTGTCTGTGAGGCTGTTTCTGGATGAGACGCATCGGTAGACTCAGTTGAATATCAGCCCCAATGCAGGAGGGCGTCATCCAACCCATTGACAGCCTGAACAGAACAAAAGGAGGAGGAAGAAGGAATTTTCCCCTTGTGTTTCTGCCTCCCGTCTGAGCTGAGACAGCCCACTTCATCTTCTCCTGCCCTCAGACTGGGATTTACAAAATAGGCTCTCCACCAGCTTGCCTGGGTCTCCAGCTTGCAGACAATAGATCACAGAACTTCTCATCTTCCATAATTGTGTGAGCCAATTCCAAATAAATAAATAAACAAACAAATACGTACATTTTTATTTATTGGGCGTTTATATATCTGGAGAACTGTGACTAACATAGGCACGTAGAGTACACAAGAAATAAACCTTGATTCTTTCAAGCCATTGAGATATAGGGGTTGTTTGTTCCTTCACTGTGACCCAGCCTATTCTGATACATCATGCAAGAGAGACCGTTTTTGCAATCCTTGCAGAATCTTTCCGTGAACTCTGAACAGGAAAATTTTGGTCTCATCAAGGTCCCTTCACTTTTGGCAAACTTGAATCATCTAAGTTAATGGAAATAAGCTCTCTTGATATTGCAAGATTTTTTTCAGATGAGATCTCTAAAGAAGACCAAAGGGCAGGTTTGAATACAATAGGGAGGGGAAGGGAAAAGAAACAAAGGAGAAATGCACATGGGAACAATGCTTCGGGCCTCATGCGAACTTGTGCTGATTCCTGGCTTTTGATTTCTTCAGGACGACCGGGCAGGGGCCCAAGCCAATCTGTATTGGAATAAGATACACTGAACCAGAGCGTGTGTTGGGCTTAAGACTACCATTGAAAGCAAGATGGGAACAGGAATGGTTAAATGTTACCAACTATCATTTTCCAGGCAAACATTTAATTTTTTTTGTTGTTTATATGTCTGCTCCACAACAGGAAAAAAATTCAAATAACTAACTTAAGAGGGCTTGGTACTAGAAAGACAATATTTTTTTTCTGTCTAGGTTTCGCAATATATAGTACTTTTAGGCTATGAAATATTTTTCAACAATTCGGTTACAGATTTTAAGAAGTGCCATCCAAAAACTATAAACTACAAATCCAACTCCTAAAAGTTCACACAAGTTCACACATGTCAAAAAATAAAAATTTTTGATATAATAGAAAACATGTTTTCTTGGGTAAAGTAGGCTGCTGATATTTTTAATAATGCTATAGATGATTAATTCCCAATCGGGTATACTGACGGCATTTTCTTACTGCCTCTGTTATTTTATTTTCAAGGATATGTTTTACAAGAAGAGTTGAAAGTGATAATGGCAACTCATATAAAAATACTGTTCTTTCACAAAAAATTTAATCAAAAATACGTATTCAGTTATGGTTTTATAAAATTATAAGGTCCTAGGAATATATTTTATAACTGAATGTGGCACTGAGATCTACTTTAATAGAACATTCCAAAGGAGAAATTCAATTATAGGACAGAGATTATGAGCAGTTTCTTTTCCCCTTCAAATCAGATATTCAATACTTTTTTGAATGGTGTACATTGATTCATCCATTCATTTCATCAAACAATACTTGTAAGTACTTATCATCTGCCAGGTTCAGTTCTAGATACTGAAGCTACCACTGT